>NW_008341051.1:81905-82404 GCF_000622305.1 Nannospalax galili | reverse complement strand
TGCTTATTCCTTAGGTCATTTATTAAATGCCAAGCTCAGAGACACAAAAGTAAACTAGAGACACACCCCTGCCCCTGGAACACTGATGATTCATTAAGGAGGAGACCAACTCAGATCTGAGAGGGTTGAGGTTAAGGATAGGAACCTGGTCCTCCGACTAGATACCACTCCCTATAGATGTCAATTAAGAGAACAAGCCAAAGTGATAGCGAGGATCATGGAGAGAGAGTCATGCCTACAAGAAGTGGGATGTTGGCACCTGGATCCCTCCAATAACTGGGTCCCTGTCCCCAGGTGACAGCTGCCTCCTTCAGCCACCATGAGGAACAAGCCATGCACAGGCCTTTCTTTTTTCCCCCCATTTGTTATTTTGAGACAGGGTCTCCTGTAGCCCCAGATGGCCTGGAACGCACTATGTAGACCAGGCTGTCCTTGAACTCAAAGAGATCTGCCTGCCTCTGCTGGGATTAAAGGTGTGCTCAACCACTCATGGAGGGAG
>NW_008341051.1:80534-81122 GCF_000622305.1 Nannospalax galili | reverse complement strand
TAAAGGGCCTTCAGAGAAGAACAGAGGTGCTGTGTTAACACCCAGACCTTCTAATCACCCAATCCTGAACTTCTCAGGAGGCTGTCCCTGAATGGGCCTTCAGACCAGTTTCTCTCTGAGGAGTAGAGAAGGCCATGGGGAATACAAGCTCGGCTTGGAGCATACAGCTTCCTGCTAGTGGCCAGCCCGAGCCAAGCTGAAAATGAACAGAAAGACACTTGGTAAAACAGCAAATAAGACGTCCACTGTGCCAGAGCCACCAGACAAATAAAGGGCCAGTGCCAGACCTGGGCAGAAAGGAACGCCCTACTCCCCAGAAAACAGCCCTCTACCTGGTTAATATTCAAAGAAGCAAAAGGAAGAGATGTGAGTGAGGTCATTTCTGACAGAGCAGAGCTCGGACAATGTCCACTGTCACCAAGGATCTCCTGACATGGCTGGCTCCTGACACATTCCCCTCCACCTGAGTACACACATCTGCTCTATGGCAGGCACTGCAGCCCTAGGTATGCAGGAGAGAAGGCAACAGGAATTTCTAGGGCCCCTCCTCCCTCTGCTTCCAGGCCTCAAAACACTGGCTGGGCCCAG
>NW_008341051.1:79874-80220 GCF_000622305.1 Nannospalax galili | reverse complement strand
TGGCCTTGAACTTGGATCCTCTTGCCTTAGCCTCCTGAGTAGCTTAGATTACAATTAGCCTGTGCCATCAAGTCCCACTGTAGCAGGAAATTTCGATGTCATATTAATTAGGCACAAAATGAGTAAAATCTGGTGCAAAACAATACAAGAAATAAAACAAGTAGAAGATAGTCACTCCCACAACCTCTCCTATAATAGACTTATTTTACTTCACAAAGTGTGTAGCCTGACTCTGACACAAAATTACTTCACATGGATCAGTCCAAAATTTGGGCGTTTTGACGAGATGCTGAAGTCCGCACCCCAAGACCACAGAATTGAGTGACAAAAAGATAACACACACACA
>NW_008341051.1:79246-79763 GCF_000622305.1 Nannospalax galili | reverse complement strand
GACATGTGTGACAGCCAGGCAGAGCTTGCACTGTATACCTGTGCAGGTTTGAGCTTTAGTTTTCTCACCTGTAATGTGGAAAAATACAAAGCCTCCGCAGTAGTAACACTAAAACTCAAAGTGGAGGTAAGATGATCCCAAGTTTGAGGCCAGTCTGCACTATATACTGAGACTATCTCAAAAATACATCAAGCCTCACAGGATTTGCAATGAGGATTAGAATAAAAGTTGGTTGGAACAATGCTTAGCAGACCAGAGGCATGAAAACACTAGATATTAGAAGCTGAGTAGGCCCACCTCATCATTCAGCACAGAAAGAAACACTGGTTGGCGTAAGTGGTACCAAGAGAGAGGAGGAAAACGTAGGATTCCTGAACTATTTAGAAAACCCAGGTTCGGGTTGGGGGTCAGGTGCTGTGAGTACAGTTCAATATTACCCCCAGAATTTACTAGGTAAAAAGCTAAGCTATTTCTTTGCTTACAGTTTAAGAATAATTGGCCACAGACACTCTACCTT
>NW_008341051.1:70615-79210 GCF_000622305.1 Nannospalax galili | reverse complement strand
GGCCAGCCTGGTCTACATAGTGAGTTCCATGACAGCTGGGGCTACAGGGAGACCCTGTCTCAAAAACAGAAAAAACAAAACAAAACAAAAAATCCAACAACAAAAAATAATTGCTTTGTAACTACGCAGTATTTAGAACAGATATAATAAACATCAACAATTTATCAAGGAAACACATTGAAGGCAAATGCTAGAAGGCTCTTAGAACAAAGGCCATTGCTGGGTATATGTCTATAATTCCAGAATGTGGGAGGCTGAGGCAGGATCTCTTAGGACAAAGGCCATTGTTGGGTCTATGTCTATAATTCCAGAACGTGGGAGGCTGAGGCAAGAGTATTAAGAGTTTGAGGCTAGCCTGGGTTATGCATACTGAATATGCAGCAGTCATACATAACAGTGTTTTTCTTGTGCCTCAAATCATACTAAGTGATACAATTGAAACACCTAGCAGTTCCCAATTTTACCCCAAACATAGGTACCTACAGCTACTTCAATGCTACCACCTAAAGAGATTCACCTGGCTTTCTGACCATCTTGCCCAGGGAACTCTCTCCTAGTACACAGACTTAGTTTCCCATCCAAACTAAAAACTAAAAACTCGAGATCACTTCAAAGTCCCTGGAGAAATGTTATTTTATTATATGATAATCTGAGTCTATTACATGTTCAAGGACACGTTTAATAAATATGTAGATTTACAACAGTAATGAAAACTAGTTTCTAACAGAATCTAATGAAAGGCAGCTGTCATCATTAAGAAAGTAGGAACTAGCAACCATTTAGATTGAAATAGCTTAGGAGCCTCGCTATCTAAGCAGGTTAGCAACACAGTCTCAGATGGAAATAGCTCTTTCTGTTCAATTTGTGGGCGACGGAGGACAGTTTATAACACAGGGTAGATGAAGAAAGAGAACTTAAGAGGGCAGGGCCACAGCTCAGTAGTAGAGCACTTCCCTAATATGTACAAAGCCCTGCAGGGACTCCAAAAGCTGGAAAGCAGAGGCAAGAGGATCTAGAGTTTCAAAGCCAGTCTCTAGCTACAAGACACCTTGCTTTCAAAAACAACGAAACCCAATAATATGAATAAACATGCCAGCACTGTGCTATGACCAAGCAAATACACACACACACACACACACACACACACACATACAAACTTTGAGGGGAAAGGGGGATTCGTGTAGCCCAGAATGCGTTCAATGAATTTCTGATTGGTGACAGGTTCATTCAGTGCTGGGGAATCAAACTTGGTCTGTGGGCATCCTAGCAAGAATTCTACAAATTGAGCTAAATCCCAACCCCAGGCTAATCAAATATAATAATCTCAGAAACCATATTATAGGAACTATTATTCTTGATTTTACACTTGGAGAAACAAAGGCTTAGAAAAATTAAGGCAGTACACCAGACCTGCACAGCGGTTATAAGGAAGAGTGAGCTACAGAATCCAAGCAGTCTAGCTTTGGGTCCAGGCCCTGAATTAGGAGGCCTAGGATATGCTGGATACTACATACACAGAACCGGGATCCCAGGTCATGGAGGAACTTGAAGGCATGGCCTAAAAGGCCTGGGTTCTGAGCATCTACCTCTCCTACTCAGTGATGCAGGCTCAACTCGAAGACACTGGACCTGTGTGTGGGAGAGCCTTAAGACACACTTGGCTCCAAATAAATGTTCTCCTTCCCACAGACCCTCCAAGAACGAAAGCGACTCCTGGCTGGCATGCCGGCTCCACTATTGCCAGAGGAGCAACACAGAGGCCCTACCACCATTTATTCCTGAATCATGTGGAAGGTTGGCTGACCAGGAACCCTGAGCTCCCATCGAATTCGGAAACAAAGCTAATGTGAATGGGTTTTGGAGGCAGCCAGAACATACCAGGGTCATCCCCCTTCTGAAGAGGGGACACCTCCAGGCAGCTCACTCTGTTTCAGCAAGTAGGATTCACACTAGCCAAGCGAGCTGGTCTCTCAGAGCAGTGCAGACTTTAAGCTTCCTTTTCAGTGTGCAAATCCTTCTACCATGACATCTGAGAATATTATCTGACAGTACCTAGTTTAGGTAACAAGCACTCACAGAGTACTTACTATGTACCCTGAACCATTCCAACCACTTTAAAAAACATTAACTTGTTTAATCTTTGTAACCACCTTTAAGGTGGGAGCTTTTATAATTCCCAGTGCAGCATTAAAACAACCAAGGTACAGAAATTCTTAATACCCAATCTATGGCACATGGGACCAGAAGCAAGACTCCCTGCCCCTAACTATGTTGTTGCGAATGGCCCCCAAACTTGTGAATTCCAACAGCACATGAAGCTTCACTACTTTTTAAGTACTCTTTGGGTCTGGACTACATTGTGCAAAAACACACAATATCTTTTGTTCAGGAAATAGAACGAAGGACTATTTGTACATCAGATTAGCCACGATGGGCCTAAAGGGAGGAAGGCAAAGATGTCGGGTGTCATAGTAAACTGTGCAGGGACAAAAAGTCTTGTCAACTTACACAATGGACTCCTCTACTGCCCTAGTGCAGGTGAGTTACGTAAGCACTGGGGTCAGCTGTATCTTGTAAAAAGGAAAGAATTTCTCTTCTAAGGGACCAAATGACTATACTACCAAACAATTCTTTTCTAAAAGAAAAATAATTTTTTTAAAATTTATGTGTATGAGTTAGTTATGCCTGCATGTATGTAAGTGCACCCATGTCGTTCAATGCCTGTGGAGGTCAGAAGAGAGTGTCAGATTCCCTGGAGTTATGGACACTTGTTAGCCCCATGTGGGTGCTGAGAAATGAACCCCGGTCCTCTGCAAGAGCAGCTGGTGCTCTTAACCTCTGAGCCATCTCTCTAGTACCTATGTTTATTGAGCTAAGACACAGATGTATTTGTGTGTGGCTCTGTGTATGTTGACTATGGAGAACAAAGCACAAGGGAGTATGCTTTCTGGTGTGTCATACAGACAAGTTCTGGTCTACTTGAAAGGCTTATGAAAGAAAAGCAGAGTATTATGCAGTTATTTCAGGAAATAAACATGACTTAGAGAAATAATAAGTGATGTCAATATTAGCATTCCCTTGGCTGATCCTCAGCTCGACTGGGCCAATCCTTTCTGCTGTCCTTACAAATATTCTTCTGAACTGCTTAGGCTGTAACAAGAAACTAAACCAAGTTTTCAATTTGGAAAGGAACATAGGATGGGCCTACCTTCTGAAGAACCACAAATAGGGTGCCTTTCAGGAGTTGTGGGTTGTTGACAGATATGCCACTGTCTTCTGGTGACTATTGATCATCTCATATCTCACAGCTGGTTTCGCAGACCCACTACTTAAGGGTCCCACAATATATATTATTTGGGGTTAAGAAAAGCATACAATGACTACCCTGCATTCATTCAATAGTAACTACCCTGATTATAGAGGACAAAAGGGCACTCTGGAGAGCAGAAAATCTCAATAAACTGCCACCAGTGAAGACAGCAGCTTTTCCTCAACAGATTCAACCTCAACACAGAATGTAAACAGACTCCATTCACCTCCTCAGAGACAGCCATTAACTCCAGGTGCCCCCATTACAGCCCAGAGGATTAATCCTCTTACTCACCAAAGGCCTCAAGATCGTTAAGGCCAAGGCTAAAGGTTTAAACTGTGAGTACCCAGCTACCACTTCAACACCCTGGAATTGCAAAGGGTGGTGCTACAGTAGCCCTTTGATGAGGTATTGGGAGAGGGACTATATTTATTTATCTCTGACACTAAAAGGAAATTCAGTTAAGGTTCAAAGTCAACAGCTTCACACACCTGCAAACAATTCCAGGCCTCAGGTACTTGCTAGCTGGGTCACCTCCACAAATTACTTCATTTCTGTTTCCCAGGGACACATATACTAACAATAGTAACAATAGCAATTGTCTAAGTAGTGTGTTGTTAGGCCAGAACAAAGCCAAGCCCTCAACCTTCACATGGACTACTAAAGCAGATCATTATGAGAAGGGCAGTGTGTGATATCAATTGATTATCATGAATATCCAATAAACGCAGTCAATATAACACAACACATAAATGAGTGCCCCAAATAAAGTCAACAAGTGACATGTTGGCTCCAGACATCATGTGAGCACTGAATAAGTGAAATCCAAGCTGCAAAACCTATCTCTGAGGTCTCTCTGGAAATCAACCAGGGAGTCCTATGTGATCACACCCTTTAACCCAGCAATGCCACTTTGGGGACTATGATCCAAGATATATTTTAAAAAGACAATTAAAACTGTGTAACTTGTAAATGGTCTACAGAAACAAGTTGGCAATGGTGGATCATAGACCCACATCAAGGAAAAGGGAGATAAGCATGGCTTGTTTGGACAGTGGGATGCTGAGACTCCAGCAGGTTCAGGGCTCAAAATCATGAGGACCACTTAGAAAACTGTAGGAGGTCAGTTAAGTTCAGAATGAGACCCACAAACTTAGAGAATTAATATGAAGCTAGAAGCATCTGTCTCTGTAAACAGCTGGAAAATTAGGCAGTCCTTGATTTTTCTGGTTGTGGTAACCTCAGTTGTCAACTTGATACACCTGGGCAGAGGGAGGAGCCTCAATTAGGGAATTACTTCTATTGGGCTGGTCTGTGGGGCATTTGCTTGATTGCTGAGTGATGTGGGAGGGCACAGCCCACTGTGGGCAGTGCCACCCCTGGGCAGGTTGTTCTGTGTTGTATAATCAAGCAGGCTGAGCACAGGCTAAAGAAGGAAGCCAATAAGCATCATTCCTTCATGGGATGTGCTTCAGGTCCTGCCTCCAGGTTCCTGCCCTGAGTTCCTACCTTGGGCTCCATCATGAACTGTGACCCGGGAGATGCAAACCAAATAAACTCTTTTCTCTCCAAATTCTTATTTGTCAGAGTGTTGTTACAGCAGTGGAGAAACAAACTAGAACACCAGGAGATTATATGTCATGCTTAACTCCTGGTTTAATTTAAATTTCTTTGCTCAGTTAAGAAAATACACATTTTTAAAATGAAGAATGAATCCAAGTTAAGCTCAGCTAGGCCTTGACATTCCTTTCTGAAATCAAAGAACAGTTTCTGAAAAGTTCAGTAGAAATCTGAGGTTCTCCCTCAAAATATAGGAGATGCACTGCCTCATCGACCCCCGACCCCCCGGAAGAAAACACCCCTCAGACAAATTCCTCTGAAGAGCGGCTACCCTGGGAGGGAAGCCTGCTGGGAGGCAGGCTGGGTAGTTCCACCTGCCTGGACCCAGGAAGTAGGAAGTTTCCCTACCTGCCAGGAAAGTTGTGGGCGAAGTCCAGCATTAGGCTGGGAGGAGGCTCAGTCTAGAGGGAACCCCTTCTCCACTGGAGAAAGTCCCAGAAGCCATACTCACCTCCCTTTCTGTCACTGGAGTCACTGACTTAACCCTAAACCTAACCCTAATCCTAATCCGATCCCTAACCCTAACCCTAACCCTAACCCTAACCCTAACCCTAACCCTAACCCTAACCCTAACCCTAACCCTAACCCTAACCCTAACCCTAACCCTAACCCTAACCCTAACCCTAACCCTAACCCTAACCCTAACCCTAACCCTAACCCTAACCCTAACCCTAACCCTAACCCTAACCCTAACCCTAACCCTAACCCTAACCCTAACCCTAACCCTAACCCTAACCCTAACCCTAACCCTAACCCTAACCCTAACCCTAACCCTAACCCTAACCCTAACCCTAACCCTAACCCTAACCCTAACCCTAACCCTAACCCTAACCCTAACCCTAACCCTAACCCTAACCCTAACCCTAACCCTAACCCTAACCCTAACCCAACCCTAACCCTAAACCTATCTGTAACCTGAATCTTAACCCTAACCTTAACCATAGCGATAACACTATCCCTAAACATAACACTAACTCTAACCCTAACCCTAAACATATCCAGGACCCTATCGCTTAACCCTAAACCTAACCCTAATCCTAATCCGATCCCTAATCCTATACCTAATCCTAACCCCTAACCCTAACCACAACCTTCTAACCCTAACCCTCTAACCCTAACCCTCACCCTAACCCAAACCTATATGTGCCCTAACCCTAAACTACCCCAAATGTGACCCTTAACCTAACCTTATCCCTAACCCTAACCCTAACCGTATCCCTAACCCCAACCCTAACCCTGACACTAACCCTAAACCTAACCCTACCTTAACCCTATCCAAAACCTGAATCTTAACGCTAACCTTAACCCTAATGCTAACACGATCCCTAACACTAACTCTAAGTCTAACCCTAACCTTAAACATATCCAGAACCCTATCCCTTAACCCTCAATCTAACCTTAAGCTAATACGATCCCTAACCCTATACCTAATCCTAACTCCCTAACCTTAACACCAACCCTCTAACCCCAAACCTCTAACCCTAACCCTAACCCTACTTTAACCCTATCCGTAACCTGAATCTTAACCCTTACCTTAACCCTAACGCTATCACTATCCCTAAACATAAATCTAACTCTAACCCTAACCTTAAATATATCCAGAACCCTATAACTTAACCCTATATCTAACCTTAATCCTAATCTGATCCCTAACTCTATACCTAATCCTAACCCCCTAAACCTAACCCCAACCGTCTAACCCTAACCATCTAACCTTAACCCTTACCATAACCCAAACGTATCTTAACCTTAACCGTAAACTATCCCTAACCCTGACCCTTAACCTAACCTTTTCTCTAACCCTACCCTTAACCCTAAAAACCCTAACAATCGTAACAACCCTAACAAACTTAACCCTAACAACCCTAACCCTAATCCCAACCTAACCATAACCTAACCCTAACCCTAACCTAACCCTAACCCTAATCCAATACTAACCTTAACCCCTAACCCTTAAACCCAAACCATAACCCCTAACCCCTAACCCCTGACCCTAACCCTAACCCCAAACAATAACCACTAACCCCTAACCCCTAACACTAACACTAACCCTCACTATTCATTGGTGTTGCTTGTCACAGAGGTCTTTCCCCTCGATAAGGTGTGATGGGAATGGAACATCACCTCTATGGTGTTCTTTTTAAAACTTAGCCCGTATTGTAGTGGCACCAATATATTTATACTCACGGCACTTAGCAGGCAGAAGTAGGAGGCTCTGACCCTAACCCTAACCCGAACCCTAATCCTACCCTAACGCTCACCCTAACACTAACCCTAAAACCCTAACCCTAACCCTAACCTCTAACCATAACCCTAAACGTATCCCTATCCCTAACCCTAATCCTAACCTTAACCCTAACCCCTAACCCCTAGCCCCTAACCCTAACCTAACCATAACCTAACCCTAAACCTAACTTTTACCCTAACCCAACCCTAACACTAAACCTAAGTCCAGACCCCTGAACCCTAACCCCTAAATCCAAACCTACCCCTAAACCTAACCTCTAACCTTAACCATAACCCTAACCCCTAACCCTAACCCTAACCCTAACCTCTAACTCCTAACCCCTAACCCTAACCCCTAAGCTCTAACACCAAACCCAACCCCAAACCCATTCCCTAACCCTAACCCTACCCCTACCCCTACACCTACCCCTACCCCTACCCCTACCTCTAACCCTAACTCTAACCCTAACCCTAACCCCAACCCTAAGCTCACCAAAAAGGGAATTGTTTTCTTTTGGACCCCATCTTGTTTCAGGAGGCAAAAATCTAATTCTTGTGTTAAATTATTTTGTTATGGGTAATGGAAAACATTAAAGCAACAGTGAACAATATAGAGAAACCTAAAAGGACAGTCTTTTGTAGCTGTAGGTGACTGTAACACTTGTCTGCATCTATTTAATTCCAGGTGTTTAGCACAAGTCAGAGAAGTAGACTGAAAAAAAATTCTTTTTTGTAACATTAACTACTGTAACAACTGCAACTGCCTTGTACTTCTATAAACTTACTCAGACCTTTAACAAACTTGCTTAAAAGTCTTATTATTCCTTCCTTTCTGGAAATATCTAGCCATCTTAATCTTACTAACTTTGACCTTCCAACTCTCAATCTTTTCTTAAACCTTCTCATTATTATTTTCTTATTGATACCCTGAGGCAACATTTATAAACAAAGACATTGTTTGTAGTGAGAATGCACCAAATAAGTATTTAGACCTTCATACCTACAGATAGATGAATAACCATTTTAAATCTATCAGTACAATATAAACTCGGTAAAGGTATGGACCTGGATGCATCTGTTTATTGGCACTGAAGAGGCAATAGTGGTAAAATGGGATGTAAAGTGGTTTAAATTGCCCTCTTCTGACTTTTTTCCCTGTCTAGAACTTGTAATGCTAATTACTCTTGCCTTTACTTCTTCACATCTCCCATTCATGATTCAAGGACTTTCTTCTCCCCTTAGAGACAAAAGTTATGCAACTTGGGAGTCTTTTAGATAGGCCCACTGGAGGGATACCCCAATTGCCTCATTCTGCATCCCTGTTCAGCATGGAAGTAGCCAGAGCGGTCTACATCCTGATTCCCTATCTGCAAGTTGGGTAACCTCTTCAGAGAATGGTGTTATAAGAATAGGAGGTAGGAATTGGCTAGGCAGTTAGG
>NW_008341051.1:55897-70271 GCF_000622305.1 Nannospalax galili | reverse complement strand
TTATTGTTATGGCTAGATCTAGGGCTAGGGCTAGTGCTAGAGCTAGAGCTAGTTTTAGGGTTAGGGTTAGGGTTCGGTTTCGGGTTCGGTTTTGGTTTCAGGTTAGGCTTAGGGTTAGGATTAGGGTTAGGTTTAGAGGTAAGGGTTATGGCTAGGGTTAGTGTTAGTGTTAGAGTTTGGGTGTGGGTTCTGGTTCAGGTTCAGGTTCATTTTAACGTTCTGGTTGGGGTTAGGATTAGGGTTAGGGTTAGAATAGGTCTAGGGCTATGGTTAGGGTTAGGGCTAGTGCTAGCGCTAGGGATAGGGTTAGGGTTAGGTTTAACATTAGGGTTAGGAGTTAGGGGTTAGGGTTATGGTTATGGTTAAGGTTAGGGTTAGGGCTAGGCCTAGGACTAGTGTTAGGGCCAGGGAAAGGGTTATGGCTAGGGTTAGGGTTAGGGCTAGGGCTAGGACTAGTGTTAGGGCTAGGGAAAGGGATGTGCCTAGGGATAGGGTTAGGGTTTGGTTTTGTGTTCGGGTTCAGTATGGGCCTGGGGCTGGGACTGGGCTGGGGTTGTTGTTGTGGTTGGGGTTCATGTTCGTATTCGGGTTCATGTTCTGATTAGGGTTGGGGTTAGGGTTTGGGTTCGGGTTTGGGTACAGGTTAGTGTTAGTGTTAGGTTTCAGGTTAGTCTTAGTGTTAGGGTTAGGGTTAGGGTTAGAGGTTAGGGTTAGAGTTAGGGTTCTGGTTCTGGTTTGGTTTAGGCTTAGGGTTAAAGATTAAGGTTGGGTTAGGGTTACGGTTAGGATTAAGAGGTAGTGCTAGGGCTAGGTTTAGGGTTAAGGTTAGGGTTCGGGTTTGGGTTTGGGTTTGGGTTAGGTTGAGAGTTTAGTGTTAGGTTTATGGTTATGGCTAGGGCTAGGGCTAGGGCTAGGCCTAAGTTTAGGTTGAGGGTTAGGGCTAGTGTTTGGGTAAAAGTTCGGGTTCGTGTTTAGTTCTAATTAGGGTTCGGGCTGGGGCTGGGGCTGAGATAGGGCTGGGGTGGGGTTTGGGAATTGGAGTGGAGTAGGGGTCCAGGTTCCTTTTGGGTTAGGATTCGGTTTCAGGTTCGGGTTAGAGGTAAGGCTTAGGGTTAAAATTAGGTTGGGGTGAGAGTTAGGTTTAGGGTTAGGGCTAGGGCTAGGGTTAGGTTTAGGGTTAGGGTTAGAGATAATACTCAGGGGTGCGGATAGTGCTAGGGCTAGGGCTAGGTCTAGGGCTAGGTTTAGGTTTAGGGTTTGGTTTCGGTTTCAGGTTAGAGTTAGTGTTCTGGTTCAGGTTGGGATTCGGGTTCATGTTTTTGTCAGGTTATGGTTAGGGTTAGGGTATGGCCAGGGCTAGGGCTAGGAATGAAATTCGGGTTCAGTTTCAGGATAGGGTTAGGGATAGAGTTAGTGATAGGGCTAGGGCTAGGCCTAGGGTTCACGTTCGGGTTCGGGATAAGGTTCAGCATAGGTTTAGGGTTAAAGGTTAGGGTTAGGTTTAGGGATAGGGCTGGGTTATGGTTAGGGGTTAGGTTTAGGGTTAGGTTTAGGGTTAGGGTTAGAGTTAGGGTTAGGGTTAGCATTAGCGTTATGGTTAGTGTTATGGGATGGTTTGGTTTAAGGTTAGGGTTAGTGTTAGGTATTAGAGTTAGGGTTATGGTAAGGGTTAGGGCTAGGGTTAGGGCTAGGGTTAGAGTTAAGTTTAGGGTTATGATTTGGGTTAGGTTAAGGTTAGGGTTATGGTTAGTTTAGGGGTTAGCTGTTAGGCCATAGTGTTAGTCTAATGGATATGGTTAGGCTTAGAATTATGGTTAGGGGTTAGGGTTACGATTTGGTTAGGGCGAGAGTTAGTGTTAGTGTTAATGTTAGGGTTATGGTTATGGTTAAGGTTAGGGTTAGGGCTAGGGCTAGGGTTAGGTTTAGGGTAGGGCCAGGGCTAAGGCTAGGAATCAAGTTCGGGTTCAGGTTCAGGTTAGGGTTAGGGTTAGAGCTAGGGCTAGGGCTAGGGTTAGGTTTAGGGTAGGGCCAGGGCTAAGGCTAGGAATCAAGTTCGGGTTCAGGTTCAGGTTAGGGTTAGGGTTAGAGCTAGGGCTAGGGCTAGGGTTAGGTTTAGGGTAGGGCCAGGGCTAAGGCTAGGAATCAAGTTCGGGTTCAGGTTCAGGTTAGGGTTAGGGTTAGAGCTAGGGCTAGGGCTAGGGTTAGGTTTAGGGTAGGGCCAGGGCTAAGGCTAGGAATCAAGTTCGGGTTCAGGTTCAGGTTAGGGTTAGGGTTAGAGCTAGGGCTAGGGCTAGGGTTAGGTTTAGGGTAGGGCCAGGGCTAAGGCTAGGAATCAAGTTCGGGTTCAGGTTCAGGTTAGGGTTAGGGTTAGAGCTAGGGCTAGGGCTAGGGTTAGGTTTAGGGTAGGGCCAGGGCTAAGGCTAGGAATCAAGTTCGGGTTCAGGTTCAGGTTAGGGTTAGGGTTAGAGCTAGGGCTAGGGCTAGGGTTAGGTTTAGGGTAGGGCCAGGGCTAAGGCTAGGAATCAAGTTCGGGTTCAGGTTCAGGTTAGGGTTAGGGTTAGAGCTAGGGCTAGGGCTAGGGTTAGGTTTAGGGTACCAGGGCTAAGGCTAGGATTATCAAGTTCGGGTTCAGGTTCAGGTTAGGGTTAGGGTTAGAGCTAGGGCTAGGGCTAGGGTTTGGTTTCAGGTTCTGGTTCATTTTGGGTTAGGGTTAGGTTTAGGTTTAGATGTTAGGTTTACGAATAAGGTTCAGGTTTGGGTTCAGGTTTGAGTTTGTGTTAAGGTTCGGTTTTGGGTTCAGTTTCAGGCTGTGGTTTGGGTTAAGGTTCGGGTTCGTGATCGGGTTCATGTTAGGGTTCGAGTTAGGATTAGGGTTCAGGTTAGGGTTAGGTTTATGGTTAGTGTTAGGTTTATGATTAGTGTTAGAGGTTAGGGTTAGGGTTGGTGCTAGGGCTGGGGTAGGGTAAGGGCTAGGGCTAGGGCTAGGTTCAGGGTTAGGGTTAGGGTTCATTCTTAGGGTTAGGGCTAGGGCTAGGATTACGGTCAGGATTAGGGTGAGGGTTTGGATTTGGTTTCTGGGTCGGATTCAGGTTCGAGTTAGGGTTAGGGTAAGAGGTTAGGGTTAAGGTTAGGGTTAGGGTTCATGTTAGAGGTTAGGGTTAGCTTTAGGTTTAGGGTTAGGATTAGGGTTAGGGTTCGGAGAGTTAGGGTTAGGGTTAGTGCTAGGTTTCAGGGCTAGGGTTAGGAATAGGATTAAGGTGAGGGTTAGACATTAGTTTTAGTGTTAGCATTAGGGTTAGGGCTAGGTTTAGGGCTAGGGTTCGGGTTAGGGTTAAGGTTATGGTTATGGTTAGGGTTAGTTTAAGGGTTAGGTTTAGGGTTAGGGTAGGGTTAAGGTTAGAGGTTAGGGATAGTGTTGGTGTTAGGTTTAAGGTTAGAATTAGGGTTAGGGTTACATGTTAGGGTTAGGGTTAGGGCTCAGGTTAGGGCTAAGGCTAGGGCTAGGTCTAGGGTTCAGGTTTGGGTTTGAGTTTGGTTTCGGGTTAGGTTTAGAGATAGGGCTAGGGCTCAGGTCCGGGTTCGGATTCGAGTTTGGGTTCGGGTTAGCATTAGAGGTTATCATTAGGGTTCAGGTTCGTGTACGGGTTGGTGCTGGGGCTGACGCTGGGGCTGAGGTTAAGCTTGAGGTTGGGTTCGGGGTCAGGGTCGGGTTAGGATTAGGGTTTGAGTTTGGGTTCGGATTCGGTTAGGGTAAGCGGTAGGATTAGGGTTAGGGTTACTGGTTCATGTTAGGGTTAGGGCTAGGGTTAGGGCTACGGCTAGGGATAAGCCTAGGTTTCGTGTTGCTATTCGGGTTCAGGTTAAGGTTAGTTTTAGGGCTAGGGTTAGAGTTAGGGTTAGGAGTTTGGGTTAGGGTTAGGTTTCGGGTTAGGGTTAGGCTTAGTGTTAAGGTTAACGTTAACGTTAGGGTTAAGGTTAGGGTAGTGTTAGGGTTAGGGTTAGTACAGGGGAGGTTTAGGGTTAAGGTTATTGTTGGCATTAGTTGTTAGGGTTAGGGTAAGCGTTAGCCTTAGTGTTAGGGTTAATGTTAGGGATAGTTACTTACTGTAGTTAAAATGAAAAAAACAATAGAATTTCTCATTTCACAAAGGTCTTTATGAGTTCTGTGAAAATGGAATGTGGCATCAGTGTCCATTAGGTTGCTTAAGAAAAATATGTGTCATATCTGTTACAAAGTGCTTGCTTTCCCATAGAAAGCACAGTAGGCTTTCTGGTAGAGTTTGTGTTAGGGGTAGCAATAGTGTTAGGGTTATGTTTAGGGTTAGGGTTACAATTAGGTGTTAGGCGTTTAGCGATAGTGTTAGGCTTAGGGATAGGGTTCGGCTTAGGATTAGTGTTAGGGGTTAGGGTTATGGTTAGGGTTAGGGTTAAGATTCAGGTTAGGGTTAGGGTTAGGGTTAAATTTAGGATTATCGGTTAGGGGTTAGGGATTAGGGTTATGGTTTGGATTAAGGTTAGGTCTACGGCTAGGGCTACTGTTAAGGTTAAAGGTTAAGAGTTAGAGTTAGGCGTAGGGGAAGTGCTAGGGCAAGGGAGAGGGCTAGGACTAGGGCTTGGTTTAGGTTTAGTATTCTGGTTCACGTTCAGGTTCAGGTTCGTGCTGGCGCAGGTCTTGGGTTTGGGGTTCTGTTTTGGGTTCATGTTCTGGTTCGTGTTCTGATTAGGGTTTGGGTTAGGTTTCGGGTTTGGATTAGAGGTCCGGTTTTGGTTAGTGTTTGGGTTACTGTTAGGTTCAGAGTTAGGGATAGCATTTAGGGTTAGGGTTAGGGCTCGGGTTCAGGTTATGTTTCGGGTTCGGGTTAGGGTTAGTTTTAGGGATAGGGTTAGCTGTTAGGGTTGGGTTTGGGTTAGGGTTAGTGTTCGGATTAAGAGGTAGGGCTCGGTCTAGGGCTAGGTCTAGGTTTAATTTTAGAGTGAGGGTTAGGGTTACAGTTCTTGTTCTGGTTCGGGTTCAGTTTCGGCTTTGGTTTTGGGTCTTGTTGGGGTTACGGTTAGGCATTACGGTTAGTGGTAGGGCTAGGGCTAGGCCTTGGGCTAGGGCTAGGCCTAGGGCTAGGTTTAGGTTTAGGGTTAGGGTTAAGAATTAGGGTTAATGCTAGGTTTAGGGTTAGGGTTAGAGTTAGAGTGCAGGTTGGTGATAAGACTAGGGTTGGGGCTAGGGCTGAGCCTGGGGTTAGAATTGGAGTTGGGGTTCGGGTTCGTGTTCGAGTTTAGGTTAGGGTTTGGGTTCGGGTTTTGGTTAGGGTTAAGGTTAGAGGTTAGGATTAGGGTTAGAGTTTGGGTTCAAGATCGGGTTCAGGTTTGGGTTTTGGTAAGGGTTAGGGTTAGGGTTGGGTTCAAGTTCGGGTTCTGGTTCATGTTAGATTTCATATTAGGGTTGGGTTTAGGGTTCAGGTTCGGGTTCTGGTGTGTTAGGGTTCGGATTTGGTTTCGGGTTCTGGTTCGGGTTAGGGTTAGGTTAGAGGTTAGGTTTAGGTTCAGGGTTCGGGTTCAGGTAAGGGTAAGGGTTCAGGTTAGGGTTCAGGTTTGGGTTCGGGTTTGGGTTAGGGTTAGGTTTAGGCATAGATTTAGGAGTCGGGTTAGGGGTTCTGGTTAGTGTTATGGTTAGGGTTAGGTTTAGATTTAGGGCAATGCTAGGGCTATGGCTAGGGCTTGGGCTAGGGCTAGGGTTAGGGGTAAGGGTTAAGGGTTAGAGCTAAGTCAAAGGCTAGGGCTAGGTTTCGGGTTCGGGTTCACGTTGGGTCTCAGGCTGGGGCTGGGACTGGGGGTTGGTTTGCGGCTAGGGTTGGGGTTGGGGTTGATGTTAGTGTTTGGGTTCAGGTTTGGATTAGGGTTTGGGTTCGGGTTAGGGTTAGGGTTAGGAGTAGAGTTCGGGTTTGTGTTGGGGTTTGGGTTAAAGTTTGGGTTCAGGTTAGTGTACGGGTTAGGGTTAGTGTTACGGTTCATGTTCAGTTTTGGTTTCGGGTTCGGGTTAGGGTAGATTATAAGTTAAGTTTAGGGCTCGGGTTCGGGTTCAGGTAATGGTTCAGGTTAGGGTTCAGGTTTGGGTTCCGTTTAGGGTTACAGTTAGGGTTAGAGGTTAGGGTTAGTCTTAGTGTTACGGTTTGGGTTAGGAGTTCGGGTTAGGGTTAGAGTTAGGTTTAGGTTTAGGGTTAGGGCTATGCTTGAGCTATGGCTAGGTCTAGGGCTAGAGTTAAAGTTAAGAGTTAAGGTTTAGGGCTAGGGCTAGGGCTAGGGTTCAGGATGGGGCTGGGACTGCGTTTACTGCTGGGGATGGGCTTGGGATTCGAGTTAGTGTTCCGGTTCGTGATAGGATTAGTGTTTGGCTTCGGTTTAGGATTCAGATTCTGGCTCTGGTTAATGTTAGGGTTTGGGTTTGGGTTCGGGTTCGGGTTAGGGTTAGGGTTCAGCTTCGGGTTAGGGTTAGGATTATGGCTAGATCTAGGGCTAGGGATAGGGCTAGGGCTAGTGCTAGAGCTAGTTTTAGCGTTAGGGTTAGGGTTCGGTTTCAGTTTCGGTTTCGGTTTCAAGTTTGAGTTGGTTTTAGGGTTAGTGTTAGGGTTAGGGTTAGGTTTAAAGTTTAGGGTTAGGGTTAGTGTTAGCATTAGGGTTTGGGTTTGGTTTCGAGTTCAGTTATGGGTTCATATTAGGGTTCAGATTTGGGTTAGATTTAGGGTTAGGGTTAGGGATAGGGTTAGGATAGGGCTAAGGCTATGGATAGGGCTAGGGCTAGGGTTATGTCTAGGGTTAGGGTTCGGGTTTGGGTTAGGGTTCGGGTTAGGTTTAGTGTTAGGGGTAAGGGTTAGGTTCAGTGTTAGGGTTAGGGGTAGGATTAGGGTTTGGGGTTGGGTTTGGGCTTGTTCTTGTGGTTAGGGTTAGGTTTAGGGTTAGGGTTAGGGTTAGGGGTTAGTGTTAGGTTTAGGGTTAAAGTTAGAGTTAGGGGTGAGAGCTTAGGTGTTTGAGTTATGGTTAGGGCTAGGGCTAAGACTGGTTTTAGGGTGAAGGGTTAAAGGTTAGGGATAGGACTAGGACTAGGGCATTGGGCTAGGGTTAGGGGTAGGTTTAGGGTTAGTGTTAGGATTAGGGTTCTGGTTCGGTTAGGGTTCGGGTTAGGGTTAGGATTTGGGTTCAGTTTCGAGCTCGTGTAGGGTTATGGCTCAGGTTCAGGTTTGGGTAAGTTATCAGGATAGGTTTCGTGTTTGGGTTGGGACTAGGGTTGGGGTTGGGGTTGGGGTTCAGGTTCGTGTTTGGGTTTGGGATCGTATTAGGGTTCATGTTCGGGTCCGGGTTCTGGTTTTGGTTAGTGTTACGGTTAGGTTTCGGGTTTGGGTTCAGATTCGGGTTAGGGTTATGGTTAGAGGTTAGGGTTAGGGTTCTGGTTCCGGTTAAGGTTACTGTTATGGGTTAGGGGTTAGGCATTAGGGTCAGGGGGAGGGTTACAGTTAGGGTTAGGGTGCAGGTTGGGGCTAAGGCGGGGGCTGGGGCTGGGGCTGAGCCTGCGGCTACGGTTGGCCTTGGTCTTGGGCTTGTGTTTCAGTTTAGTGTTCGGTTTCTGGTTAGGGTTTGGGTTCTGCCTCTGGTTAGTGTTAGGTAAGTTTTTGTGTTCAGGTTCGGATGAGGTTAGGGTCAGAGTTTAGGGTTGGGGTTAGAGTTTAGGGTTAGGGTTAGGGTTAGGGTTAAGGCTAGGTTTCAGATAAAGGTTAGGGTTATGGTTAGGGTTAGGGTTAGTGTTATGGCTAGATCAAGGGTTAGGTCTTAGGCTAGTGCTAGAGCTAGTTTTAGAGTTAAGGTTAGAGTTTCGGTTTCAGGTTCAGTTTTGGTTTCAGTTTCAGGTTCGGTTTAAGGTTAGGGTTAATGTTAGGTTTAGAAGTTAGGGTTAGGTTTAGGGTTAGTGTTAGCGTTAGGGTTCGGGTTTGGGTTAGGGTGAATGTTCGGATTCATGTTAGGGTTCGGGTTGGGGTTAGAGTTAGGGTTAAAGTTAGGTTTAGGATAGGGCTAAGGCTAAGGACAGGGCTAGGCTAGGGCTAGGATTCAGGATCGGGTTAGGGTTCGAGTTAGGGTTTGGGTTAGGGTTCGGGTTCGGGTTAGGGTTAGAGGTAAGGCTTAGGTTTAGTATGAGGGATGGGTTAGGTTTATGGGTTAAGGTTAGTGCTAGGATTAGGTGTTGGCGTTGGGTTTGGGCTTGTTCTTGCGGTTAGGGTTAGTTTTAGGGTTAGGGTTAGAGTTAGGGGTTAGGGGTTGGGGTTAAGGTTATGTTTAGGGCTAGGGCTAGGGCTTGTGCTGGGTTTAGGGTGATGGGTTAAGGGTTAGGGCTAGGGCTAGGGCTTGGTCATTGGTCTAGGGTTAGGGTTAAGGTTACTGTTAGGATTAGGGTTCTGGTTCGGTTAGGGTTAGCGTTCGGGTTAGGGTTCAGTTCGGTTTCGAGTTCGGGTTGAGTTAGTTTAGAGGTTATGGTTAGGGTTATGGTTCGGGGTCGGGTTCGGGTAAGGTATCGGGTTAGGGTTCGTGTTCGATTTGGGACTGGGGTTCGTGCTGGGGCTGGGGTTGGTGTTGGTGTTGGGGTTCATGTTTGTGTTTGTGTTTGGGTTCGGATTAGGGTTCAGGTTCGGGTTCGGGTTCTCGTTCTGGTTAGTGTTACAGTTAGCGTTCGGGTTCGAGTACGAGTTCAGATTCGGGTTAGCTTTAGGGTTAGAGATTAGGGTTAGAGTTAGGTTTCGGTTTCGGGTTTGGGTTAAAGTTAGTGTTAGGGGTTGGGGTTAGAAGTTAAGGTTTAGGGTTAGTGTTACAGTTAGGGTTAGGGTTATGGTTATGGGTAGGGCTGGAGTTAGAGGTTAGGGTTGTGTTCGGGTTAGGGTTAGGGTTTGGGTAGGGTTTGGGTTACGGTTAGGGTTCGTGTTTGGGTTGGGGCTGGGAATGGGACTGGGGTTGGTGTTGGGGTTCGGTTGGGGTTCAGGTTCATGTTCAGGTTCAGCTTTGAATTAGGTTTCTGGGTCGAGTTCTGGTTCTGGTTAGTTTTAGGGTTGGGGTTCAGGTTCAGATTCGTGTTCAGTTAGGGTTAGAATTTATGGTTGGGGTTAGGGATAGTCTTAGGGTTAGGGTTAGTGTTTGGTTTCGGGTTCTGGTTAGTGTTATGCTTAGGGTTCGGGTTCAGGTTCGGGTTAGGGTTAGGGTGAGATTTTATGTTTGGGTTAGGGTTAGTCTTAGGGTTCGGTTTAGGATTCGGGTTGGGTTAGGATTCTGGGTAGGGTTAGAGGTTAGGATTGGGTTAGTGTTGGGGTTAGGGTTAGGGTTAGGGTTAGAGGTTAGGGTTATGGTTACGTTTAGGGTTAGGGTTTGGGCTTAGCGTTAGGGTTAGAATTATGGTTCAGGTTAGAGTTAGGGTTAGGGCTAGGGCTAGGGTTCAGGTTAGAATTAGGTTTAGGGCTAGGGATAGGGATAGGGCTATGGAAAGTGTTCAGGTTCGTGTTCGGGTTAAAGTTCAGGTTAGAGTGAGGTTACAGGTATGTTTAGGGTTAAGGGTAGTGATTAGGGTTGGGGTTAGGGTTAAGGTTAGGGTTAGACCTAGGACTAGGGCTAGGGTTAGGGTTAGGTTTAAGGTTAAGGTTAGGGTTAGGTGTTAGGGTTTAGGGTTATGGTTAGGGTTAGGGCTAGGGCTAGGGAAAGGGATATGGCTAGTGCTAGGGTTAGGGTTCTGTTTGGGGATGGGGTTGGGGCTGGGGTTGGTCTTGGTGTTGGGGTTGGGGTTCGTGTTCGTATTCATGTTTGCTTTCTGATTAGCGTGAGGGTTAGGGTTTGGGTTTTGGTTAGGGTACGGGTTAGTGTTAGGGTTAGGGTTAGAGTGAAGGTTAGCATTAGGGTTATGTTTAGAGGTCAGGGTTAGGGTTAGGGTTATGGTTAGGGTTAAGTTTAGGAAAAGAGGTAGGACTAGGGCTAGGGCTATGTTTAGGGATAGGATTAGGGTTCTGGTTTGGTTTTGGGTTCGGGTTAGTGTTAAAGGTTAGGGTTAGTTTTCGGGTTCGGGTTAGGGTGAGAGTTTAGGGTTAGTGTTACAGTTAGATTTAGGAATAGGGTTTAGGTTCAGTTTCGTGTTTGGGTATAGTTTGGGGATTGGCCTGGGCCTGGGGTTGGGGTTGGGGTTGGGGTTGGGTTTGCAGTTGGGGTTGGAGTTCATGTTCATATTCAGGGTTGCATTCTGATTAGGGTTGGGGTTAGGGTTATGGTTCGGGTACGGGTTAGTGTTAGGGTTAGCGTTCGGGTTCGGGTTAGGGTTAGGGTTAGGTTTCAAGGTCAGGGTTAGGGTTAGGGTTAGGGTTAGGGTTAGGTTTAAGGGGTAGGGCTAGGGCTAGGGCTAGGGCTTCTTTTATGGTTAGGGTTAGGGTTAGGGTTTAGGTTTGGTTTTGGGTTCTGGTTAGTGTTAGAGGTTAGGGTTAAGGTTCGGGTTGGGGTTAGAGTGAGAATTTAGGGTTAGTGTTATGGTTAGGTTTACAGCTGGGGTTTAGGTTTGGGTTTGGGTTCGGGTTAAGGTTAGGGTTACGGTTATGGCTAGGGCTAGGGCTAGATCTAGGGTTAGGACTAGGTTTAGACTTAGGGTTAGGGTTCAGGTTCGGGTTCAAGTTCAGGTTTATGTTTGAGTTCGAGTTAGGGTTCGGGTTGGGGCTGCGGTTGAGCTGGGGCTGTGGCGGGTTTTGTAAATGAGTTTGGGGTAGGGGTTCACGTTCCTCTTTGGGTTCAGGTTCGGTTTCGCATTTGGGTTAGAGGTTAGGGTTCGGGTTAAAATTAGGTTAGGGTGAGAGTTAGGATTTGGGTTAGAGCGAGGTCTAGGGCCAGGTCTAGGGTTAGGGTTAGGGTTTAGGAGTTAGGCAATAGTGTTAAGCTTAAGGGTAGGCTTGGGCTTCGGATTTGGGTTAGTGATAAGGGTTATGGTTAGGGTTATGGTTAAGATCATGTTCGGGTGTGTGTTAGTGTTATCATTAAGGTTAGCATTAGGGTTAGGGTTAGGGTTAAGGTTAGGGTTAGGGTTAGGTTTAGGGTCAAGTTTAGGATTAGAGGTTGGGGTTGGGGTTAACATTAGGGTTAGTGTTAGAGGTTAGGTTTGGGTTTAGGGTTAGAGGATAGGGTTAGGTTTAGGGCTATTTAGGGTTAGGGTTAGGGTTTAGGATTAGGTCTAGGGCTAGGGCTAGGGTTAAGGTTAAGGGTTAAGTGTTAGAGTTATGGGTAGGGCAAGGGCTAGGGCTAGGGAGAGGGCTAGGGCTAAGGCTAGGCTTAGGTTTATGGTTCGCATTCATGTTCAGGTTTGGGTTGGGGCTGGGGCTGGTGCTGGGGCTGGGGTTCGGGTTCGGTTTTGGGTTCATGTTCAGGTTCACATTCTGATTTGGGTTCGACTTAGGGTTCGGGTTCCGGTTCGGGTTCAGGTTCAGGTTACTGTTTGTGTTAATGTTAGGTTCAGAGAGTTAGCAATAGCGTTTAGGGTTAGGGTTAGGGCTCGGGTTTGGGTTAGGGTTTGGGTTAAGGTTAGGTTTAGGGTTAGAAGTTAGGGTTGGGTTAGGGTTAGGGTTAGGGTTAAGGGTTAAGTGTTAGAGTTAGGAATAGGGCAAGGGCTAAGGCTAGGTCTAGGGTTAGGGTTAGGGTTAGTTTTAAGGTTCGGGTTCGGGTTAGGGTTCTGGTTCAGGTTCTGTTTTGGGTCTGGTTAGGGATAGGTTTATGGGTTAGGGTTAGTGTTAGGGCTAGGGCTAGGCATTGGGCCAGGGCTAGGGCTAGGGCTAGGGCTAGGTTTAAGGTTAAGGTTAGGTTTAGGGTGCAGGATGGGGCTAAGGCTGCGGCTGGGTCTTGGACTGAGCCTGGGGCTAGGGTTTGGGTTGGGGTTGGGGTTGGGATTTGGGTTCGGGTTAGGTTTAGGGTTAGCGGTTAGTGTTAGCGTAAGTTTTAGGGATAGGTTTAGGCTTAGGGTTAGGGTTTGTGTTCGGGTTAGGGTTCGAGTTCGGGTTTTGGTATGGGTTAGGGTAAGGGTTTGTGTACGGGTTCGGGTTCTGGTTTGTGTTAGGTTTCGTGTTAGGGTTAGGGTTAGGGTTCAGTTTCGGGGTTTGGTGCATGTAATGGTTCGGGTTCAGTTTCATGTTCAGGTTCGGGTTAGGGTTAGGTTTAGGGTTCATGTTCATGTAAGGGTTCAGGTTAGAGTTCAGGTTTGGGTTTTGGGTTCGGAGTCGGGTTCGGGTTAGGGTTAGCATTAGAGTTTAGGGTTAGGCTTAGGATTAGGTTTAGGGTTAGGAGTTCGGGTTGGGGTCATGGTTAGGGTTAGGTTTAGGGTTTGGGCAATGCTAGGGCTATGGCTAGGGCTAGGGCTAGTGCTAGGTTTAGGGTTAAGGGTTAAGAGTTAGAAGTAGGGCTAGGACTAGGGCTAGGTTTAGGGTTAAGGGTTAAGAGTTAGAAGTAGGGCTAGGACTAGGGCTAGGATATGGGTTCAGGTTCGGGTTGGGGCTGGGGCTGGGGATGTGTTTGCGGTTTTGGTTGGGGTTGGGGTTCGGGTTAGTGTTTGGATTCGGGTTCGGATTAGGGTTCAGGTTCAGGTTAGTGTTAGGGTTAGGGGTAGGGTTCAGGTTTGGGTTTGGGTTCTGGCTCTGGTTCATGTTAGGATTAGTGTTCTCTTTCGGGGTCAGTTTAGGGTTAGGGTTAGGATAGGACTAGGGCTATGGTTAGGGTTAGGGCTAGTGCTAGCGCTAGGGATAGGGTTACGGTTAGGTTTAACATTAGGGTTAGGGGTTAGGGGTTAGGGGTTATGGTTATGGTTATGGTTAAGGTTAGGTTTAGGGCTAGGGCTAGGACTAGTGTTAGGGCTAGGGAAAGGGATATGGCTAGGGTTAGGGTTAGGGGTCGGTTTCATATTCGGGTTCAGTATGGGCCTGGGGCTGGGGCTGGGCTTGGGGTTGTGGTTGTGGTTGGGGTTCATGTTCGTATTCGGGTTCACGTTCTGATTAGGGCTGGGGTTAGGGTTCGGGTTCGGGTTCGGGTACAGGTTAGTGTTAGGGTTAGGTTTCGGGTTAGTCTTAGTGTTAGGGTTAGGGTTAGAATTAGAGGTTAGGGTTAGAGTTAGGGTTCGGGTTCTGGTTCTCTTTAGGCTTAGGGTTACAGGTTAGGGTTGGGTTAGGGTTATGGTAACGTTTAAGAGGTAGTGCTACGGCTAGGGTTAGGGTTAGGGTTACGGTTAGTGTTCGGGTTTGGGTTTGGGTTCAGGTTAGGGTTAGAGGTTAGGTTTAGAGTTTAGGTTTGGGTTAGGGTGAGAGTTTAGGGTTAGGGTTATGGTTATGGCTAGGGCTAGGACTAGGGCTAAGTTTAGTTTTAGGGTTAGGGTTAGAGTTAGGGTTAGGGTAGGGTTATGTATTACGTTTGGCTTAGGTTTAGGGTTAAAAGTTAGTGCTAGGTTTAGGGTTAGGCCTGGGTTATGGTTAGGGGTTATGTTTAGGGTTAGGGTTAGGATTGAGTTAGGGTTAAGGTTAGGATTAGGGTTTGGGTTTTGGTTTGGGATTGGGGTTGTTTTGGAGGTTAGGGTTAGGGTTTAGATTTAGGGTTAGGGTTAAGGTTAATGTTAGGGGTTAGGGGTTGGGGTTAGGGTTATTGTTAGGGTTAGGGTTAGGGCTACAGCTAGGGCTAGGGCTAAGGTTAGGGTTAAACGTTAAGGGTTATGGGTAGGGCTAGGGCTTGGGCTAGGGCTACATTTAGGATTAAGGTTCGGGTTCGGGTTGAGGCTGAGGATGGGGATGGGGCTGGGTTTATGGTTGGTGTTGGGGAATGGATTGCATTAGGGTAGGGTTACGTTTATGGTTAGTATTAGGAGAAGGTTAGGGTGAGGGTTAGGGATAAGGTTTAAGTGTTAGGCTTAGGTTTAGGTTAGGTTTAGGGTTATAGTTAGGTTTAGGGGTTAGGGTTAGGTTTCGGGTTAGTGGTAGGGTTAGGGTTAGCATTCGGGGTTAGGGGTTAGTTTAGGGTTAGGGTTAAGGTGAGGGTTTGGGTTAGGGGTTGTTAGGGTTCGTTTTAAGTTTAGGGTTAGGGTTAGTGTTAGGGATAGGGTTAGCATTAAGGTTACGGTTAGGGCAGAGTTAGGGTTAGGGTTAGGTTTAGTGTTAGGGTTAGGGTTAGCATTCAGGGTTAGGGCTTAGTTTAGGTTTAGGGTTAAGGTTAGGATTAGATTTAGGGCAGGCGGTTAGTATTAAGATTAGGGTTAGCTTAGGTTTATGGTTAGGGTTAGCGTTATTGTTAGTGTTACAGGGGGTTAGGTTTAAGGTTAGGGTTTGTGTTAAGTATTAGAGTTAGGGTTATGTCT
>NW_008341051.1:52209-55454 GCF_000622305.1 Nannospalax galili | reverse complement strand
GGGTTAGGGTTAGGTTTAGGGTTAGAATTTGGGGTTAGGGATTAGGGGTTAGGGTTAAGGTTAGGGCTATGGCTAGGGCTAAGACTGGGGCTGTGGCTGTGTTTGGGATTAGGGTGAGTGTTAGGGTTAAGAATTACAGCTAGTGCTAGGGCTAAAGCTAGGGCTAGGGTTAAGGCTTTTGTTAGGTTTAGGTTTCGGGTTCGGTTTCGGTATTGAGTTCAGGATGGAGCTGGGGCTGGGGCTGGGGTGGGTACAGTTGTTGGGGCTGGGGTTGGGTTTTGTGTTGATGTTCGGTTTCGGGATAGGGTTAGGGTTAGGATTAGGGTTAGAGTTTAGGGTTAGGGTTAGGGTTATGGTTTGGATTATGTTTAAGGATACGGACAGGCTAGGGCTATGGTTAGGCCTAGGTCTAGGGTTAGGGTTAAAAGCTAAGGGTTGGGCTTAGGTTAGGGTGAAGGTTTAGGAGTTATGGATAGGGCTAGGACTAGGGCATTGGACTAGGGTTAGGGTTAGGGTTAGGTTTAGGGTTAGTGGTAGGATTAGGGATCTGGTTCGGCTGGGGTTCGGGTTAGGGTGAGGATTTGGGTTCAGTTTCGAGTTCAGGCCAGGGTTATGGCTTGCGTTCGTGTTTTGTTAAGGTATCAGGTTAGGTTTCATGTTTGGGTTGCGACTGGGGTTGGGATTGGGCCTGGGGTTGGGGTTGGGGTTGGTGTTCAGTTTCATGTTCGGGTTTGGGTTCAGATTAGGGTTCACGTTCAGGTTCGGGTTCTGGTTCTGGTTAGTGTTACTGTTAGGGTTCGAGTTCGTGTTCAGATTTGGGTTAGGGTTAGGGTTAGAGATTAGTGTTAGGGTTCGGGTTCTGGTTCAGGTTAAGGTTACTGTTATGGGTTAGGTTGTTAGGCACTAGGGTCAGGGGTAGGGGTAGGGTTAGGGTTAGGGTTAGGGTTAGGGTTAGAGGTTAGTGTTGGGTTAGGGTTAGGTTTAGGGTTAGGGTTAGAGTTAGGGTTCTGGTTGAGGTTGGGGCTGGGGATGGGACTGGGATTAGAGTTGCAGTTGTGTTGGGGTTCAGGTTTGTGTTTGGCTTCAGCTTCAGATTAGGTTTCTGGTTCGGGTTCTGATTCTGGTTAGTGTTAGTGTTAGTGTTATGGCTCAGGTTTGGGTTTGGGTTAGGGTTAGGGTTAGAGTTTATGGTTGGGGTTAGTGTTAGTCTTAGGGTTAGTGTTAGGGTTCAGCTTCGGGTTTTGGGTAGGGTTACTGTTAGTATTAGTGTTAGATGTTAAAGTTGGGTTAGGGTTGGGGTTAGGGTTAGGGTTATTGTTAGGGTTAGATGTTAAATTTGGGTTAGGGTTGGTGTTAGGTTTATGGTTAGGGTTAGAGGTTAGGGTTATGGTTAGGTTTATGGTTAGGGTTTAGGGTTAGGGTTATGGTTAGGTTTATGGTTAGGGTTTAGGGTTAGGGTTAGGAATAGAGTTAGGGTTAGGGCCAGGACTGGGGCTAGGCCTATGGATAGGACTTGGGGTCGGATTTGGGTTAATGTTAGGGTTAGAGTGTGGTTTAGTGTTAGGTTTAGGGTTAAGGGTAATTCTTAGGGTTGGGGTTAGGGTTAGGGTTAGGATTAGGGTTAGGGATAGGGTTAGGGTTAAGGTTAGGGATTGTTACTTACTGTAGTTAAAACAAAACAAACAGTAGCATTTCTCATTTCACAAAGGTCTTTATGAGTTGTATGTAAAGAGACTGTGGCATCAATGTCAGTGAGGTTGCTTAAGAAAAATATGTGTCACATCTATTCCTAAGTGCTTGTTTTCCCATAAAAAGCACAGCAGGTTTTCTGGTAGGGTTTGTGTTTGGGTTAGTGATAGGGTTAGAATTAGGTATAGGGTTTGGGTTATGGTTAGGGTTAGGGGTTAGGGCTTAGTTTTAGGGTTGGAGATACGATTAGTCTTAGGATTAGGGTGAGGGTTTAGGGTTAGAGTTAGGGTTAGGGTTACTGGTTAGGGTTATGTTTAGGATTAGGTTTAGGGTTAGGGATATGGTTAGGGTTAGGGGTTAGGGGTTAGGCGATAGTGTTATGCTTAGAGATAGGGTTAGTCTTAGGATTGGTACTAGGGATTAGGGATACAGTAAGGGTTACATTAGGGTTAGGATCAGGTTCAGGTGAGAATTAGTGTTAGCGTTAAGGTTAGGATTAGGGTTAGGGTTTGGGTTAGGTTTAGAGTTAGGGTTAGGATTGGTTTAGGGGTTAGGTGTTAGCGTTAGGGTTAGGGTGAAGTTTAGGATTAGAGTTAGGATTAGGGTTAGATGTTAAGTTTAGGTTTGGGCTTAGAGGTTAGGGTTACGTTTAGAGCTGGGTTAAGGTTAGGGTTAGGGTTAGGTTTATGGTTAGGGTTATTGTTAGGATTAAGGGTTGGGATTAGGGTTGGTTTTGGGGTTAGAGTTAGGTTTATGGTTAGGGTTAAGGTTAGTGTTAGCGGTTAGGGGTTAAGGGATAGGGTTACGGTTAGGCTCACGTTTAGGTCTATTTCTAGGGCTAGGGCTAGGGCTAGCATTAGGGTTAAAGGTTAAGAGTTAGAGTTAGGGGTAAGGCAAGGGCTAGGGCTAGGTTTAGGTTTAGGGTTTTGGTTTGTGTTCAGGTTCGGGTTGGGTCTGGGGGTGGGGTTGCGGCTGAGGCTGGGGCTGGTGTGCTCTTTTGGCTTCATGTTCAGTTTTGCATTCTGATTAGGGTTCGGGTTACAGTTAGAGTTCAGGTTCGCATTCAGGTTTGGGTTAGTGTTTATGTTACGGTTAGGTTCAGGGTTAGGGATAGCATTTAGGACAGGGTTAGGTCTCAGGTTCATGTTAGGGTTTGGGTTTGGGTTCGGGTTAGGTTTAGGTTTAGGGTTAGAGTTTAGGGTTGGGTTAGGGTTAGGGTTAGGGATATGAATTAGGGCTATGGATAGGGATAGGGCTAGGGCTAGGGCTCGGTTTAGGGTTAGTGTTAATGTTACGGTTCGGGTTTGGGTTCAGGTTCGGGTTCAGTTTTGTGTCTGGTTAGTGTTAGATTTAGTGGTTAGCATTAGTGTTAGGGCTAGGGCTACGCCTTGGGCTAGGGCTACGGTTAGGGTTAGGGTTAAGAGTTAGTGCTAGGGCTAGGTTTAGGGATAGGGTTAGGGTTATGGTTACGGTTTGGGTTAGGGTTCAGTTTCAGGTTTGCTTTTGTGTCTTGTTAAGATTAGGGTTAGGGGTTAGGGTTAGTGTTAGGGCTAGGG
>NW_008341051.1:45203-52185 GCF_000622305.1 Nannospalax galili | reverse complement strand
TAGGGTTAGGGTTAGGGTTAGGGTTAGGGTTAGGGTGTAGGTTGGGGCTAAGCCTGGGGATGGGCCTTTGGCTGAGCCTGGGGCTAGGGTTTTGTTTGTGGTTGCGCTTGGGGTTAGGGTTAGTGTTCGGTTTGGGGATAAAATTAGGGTTCTGCTTTGGGTTAGGGTTCACGTTGTGGCTCTGGTTAGTGTTAGGGTAAGTGTTTGGGTTCGGGTTCGGGTTATGGTTAGGGTTACACTTTATGGTTAGGTTTAGTGTTAGAGATTGGTTTCATATTTGGGTTTGGGTTATGGTAAGGGTTAGGGTTAAGGTTATGGCTAGATCTAGGGCTAGGGCTAGGGCTAGTGCTAGAGGTAGTTTTATGGTTAGGGTTAGGGTTTGGTTTCGCATTCAGGTTCGGTTTTGGTTTCGGTTTCAGGGTCTGGTTCAGGTTACAGTTAGGGTTAGGGTTAGGTTTAGAGGTTAGTGTTAAGGTTAGGGTTAAGGGCTGCATTAGGGTTTGGGTTTAGATTCGGGTCAAGTTTTGGGTTCATGTTAGTGTTTGGGTTGTTGTTAGGGTTAGGGTTAGGGTTAGGGTTAGAGTTAGGGTTAGGATAGGGATAGGGCTAAGAATAGTGCTAGGGCTAGGGCTAGGATTCAGATTCGGGTTCAGGTTAGGGTTATGGCTAGGGCCAGGGCTAGGGCTATGTCTACAGTTTGGGTAAAGTTAAGAGTTCGGGTTAGGGTTCGGGTTTGGTTGAGGGTTAGAGGTAAGGGTTAGATTTAGGTTTAGGTCTGGGTTAGGTTTATGTGTTAGGGTTAGGGCTAGGGTTAGGGTTAGGGGTTAAGGTTGGGTTAGAGTTAGGGTTAGGGTTATTGTTAGGGTAGGTGTATGGTTATGATTAGCTTCAGATTTAGGATTAGCGTTATGATTAATGTTAGGTTTAGGGTTAGTGTTAACATTTGGATTAGGTCATGGTGAGAGTTAGGGTTAGGGTTAGGGTGACAGGGTTAACTTTAGACTTAGGTTTAGGTTTAGGGTTAGGATTGGGTTAGGGTTTGGATCAGGTTAGGGTGAGAGTTAGCTTTAGCCTTCGGGTGACGGTTACCATTAGTGTTAGGGTTAGAGTTAGAGATAGGTTTAGGGTTAGTTTTAGAGTTAGGGTTAGGGTTAGGTTTTGGATTAGGGTTAGGGTTTGGGTTTGGATTAGTTTAGTGTGAGAGTTAGAGGTAGGGTTAGGGTGAGGGTTAGGGTAGGGTTAGGTTTTGGATTAGGTTACGGTGAGAGTTAGGGTTAGCGTTAGGGTGAGGGTTAGGGTTAGTGTTAGGGTTGGAGTTAGGGATAGGGTTAGGGTTTGTTTTAGGGTCATGGTTAGGGTGAGGGTTTGCATTAGCATTAAGGTTAGGGTTAGAGTTTGGATTAGGTTAGGGTGAGAGTTAGGGTTAGTGTTAGGGTTAGGGTCAGGTATAGGTTGTTACTGTAGTTAAAATGAAAGAACAGTAACATTTCTCATTTCACAAAGCTCTTTATGAATTGTATGTAAAAGGACTGTGGCATCAATGCCATTCAGGCTGCTGAGAAAAGTATGTGTCACATCTGTACTAAGTGCTTGCTTTCCCTAAGAAAGCACAGTAGGTTTTCTGGTAGTGTTTGGGTTAGGGTTAGCGATAGGGTTAGGGTTAGGTTTAGGGTTAGTGTTAGGGTTAGGGTTGAGTAAGAGTTTGGATTATATTAGGGTGAGAGTTAGGTGTAGGGTTAGAGTGAGGGTTAGGGTAGGTTTAGGATTTGGATTAGGATAGGGTGAGAGATAGGGGTAGGGTTAGGGTGCGGGTTTAGGTTGGGTCAGGGTTTGGATTAGTTCAGGGTTAGAGTTGGGGTAGGGTTAGGGTGAGGGTAAGTGTTAGTGTTAGGGTTAGAGTTAGGGATAGGGTTAGGGTTAAGGTTAGGTTTTGCGTTAGCATTACCGTTATGGTTAGGTTTTTGATTAGGTTAGGGTGAGAGTTAGGATTAGTGTTATGGTGAGGGTTAGTGTTAGGGTTAGGGTTAGGATCAGGTATAGGTTGTTAGTGTAGTTAAAACGAAAGAAGAGTAGCATTTCCCATTTCACAAGTATCTTTATGAGTTGTATGGAAATGGACTGTGGCATCAATGTCAGTCAGGTTGCTGAGAAAAATATGTGTCACATCTGTACTAAGTCCTTGCATCCCCTAGAAAGCACAGTATTTTTTCTGGTATTGTTTGGGTTAAGTTTAGCCACATGGTTAGTGTTAGGGTTAGGGTTAGTGTTAGGGTTAGGATTAGCGTTTGGGTTTAGGGGTTAGTTTAGGATTAGGGTTAAGTTTACGGTTAGGGGTTGGGCTTAGGTTTAGTTTTAGGGTTAGGGTTAGAGTTAGGGATAGGGTTAGGGTTAAGGTTAGGTTTTGCGTTAGCATTACCGTTATGGTTACGTTTTTGGTTAGGTTAGGGTGAGAGTTAGGGTTAGTGTTAGGGTTAGGATTAGCGTTTGGGTTTAGGGGTTAGTTTAGGATTAGGGTTAAGTTTACGGTTAGGGGTTGGGCTTAGGTTTAGTTTTAGGGTTAGGGTTAGAGTTAGGGATAGGGTTAGGGTTAAGGTTAGGTTTTGCGTTAGCATTACCGTTATGGTTACGTTTTTGGTTAGGTTAGGGTGAGAGTTAGGGTTAGTGTTAGGGTTAGGATTAGCGTTTGGGTTTAGGGGTTAGTTTAGGATTAGGGTTAAGTTTACGGTTAGGGGTTGGGCTTAGGTTTAGTTTTAGGGTTAGGGTTAGAGTTAGGGATAGGGTTAGGGTTAAGGTTAGGTTTTGCGTTAGCATTACCGTTATGGTTACGTTTTTGGTTAGGTTAGGGTGAGAGTTAGCGTTAGTGTTAGGAATAGATACTTACTGTAGTTAAAAACAAAGAATAGTAGCTTTTCTCGTTTAAGAAATGTCTTTATGAGTTGTATGTAAAAGGACTGCATCAATATAAGTCAGGTTGCTTAAGAAAATTATGTGTCACATCTATTACTAAGTGATTGCTTTTACACAAAATGCACAGTGTGTTTTCTTGTAGGGTTTGAGTTAGAGTTAGCCACAGGTTTAGAGTTAGGGTTAGGGTTAGGGTTGGGCTTAGGGCTAGGTTTAGGGTTAGGGTTAGGGTTAGGTTTAGGGTTAGCGTTAGGGTTAGGGTTAGGGTTAGGGTTAGGTTATGGTTAGGGTTAGGGTTTCCGTTAGCGTTAGGTTTAGGGTTAGGGTTTCAATTAGGTTAAGGTGAGAGTTATGGTTAGCGTTATGATGAGGGTTAATGTTAGTGTTAGGATTAGGGTCTGGTATAGGTTGTTACTGTAGTTAAAATGAAAGAACAGTGGCATTTCTCATTTCACAAAGGTCTTTATGAGCTCTATATAAAAGGACTGTGGCATCAATTTCAGTCAGGCTGCTTAAAAAAATATGTGTCACATCTGTACTAAGTGCTTACTTTCCCAAAAAAGCACAGTAGGTTTTCTGGTAGTGTTTGAGTTAGTGTTAGCGATAAGGTTAGGGTTAGGTTTAGGGTTAGTGTTAGGGCTAGGGTTAGGGTTTGGGTTAGGGGTTAGGGCATGTGGTAGAGTTAGGGTTAGGGTTAGTGTTAGGGTTAGGGATTAGAGAGTTCGGGTTAGCTTGAGGGTGAGGGTTAGTGTAGGGTTAGGGATTAGAGAGTTCGGGTTAGCTTGAGGGTGAGGGTTAGTGTAGGGTTAGGGATTAGAGAGTTCGGGTTAGCTTGAGGGTGAGGGTTAGTGTAGGGTTAGGGATTAGAGAGTTCGGGTTAGCTTGAGGGTGAGGGTTAGTGTAGGGTTAGGGATTAGAGAGTTCGGGTTAGCTTGAGGGTGAGGGTTAGTGTAGGGTTAGGGATTAGAGAGTTCGGGTTAGCTTGAGGGTGAGGGTTAGTGTAGGGTTAGGGATTAGAGAGTTCGGGTTAGCTTGAGGGTGAGGGTTAGGGTTAGTGTGAGTGTTTGAGTTAGGGATATGGTTAGGGTTAGGATTAGGGTTAGGTGTAGGGTTGGGATTAGGTGAGGTTGAGAGTGAGGGGTAGGGTTACGGTGAGGGTTTAGGTAGAGTTAGGGTGAGGGTTAGTGTAGGGTTAGGGATTAGAGAGTTAGGGTTAGCTTGAGGGTGAGGGTTAGGGTTAGTGTTAGTGTTTGAGTTAGGGATATGGTTAGGGTTAGGATTAGGGTTAGGGTTAGGGTTTGCATTAGCATTATGGTTAGGGATAGGGTTAGTGTTAGGGTGAGAGTTAGGGATAGGGTTAGGGTTAAGGTTAAGTTTTGCCTAAGTGTTAGGGTTAGCGTTTGGGTTTGGATTAGGTTGGGGTGAGAGTTAGGGGGTAGCATTAGGGTGAGGGTTAGTGTTAGCTTTAGGGTTAGGGTAGGGTATAGGTTGTTAGTGTAGTTCAAACGAAAGAAGAATAGCATTTCTCATTTCACAAAGGTCTTTATGAGTTGTATGTAGAAGGACTGTGGCATCAATGTCAGTCAAGTTGCTCAGAAAAATATGTGTCACAGCTGTTCTAAGTGCTTGCTTTCCCAAAAAAGCACCGTAGGTGTTCTGGTAGTGTTTGGGTTGGGGTTAGTGATATGGTTAGGGTTAAGTTTAGGGTTAGTGTTAGGGTTAGGGTTAGGGTTGATATAGGGTTTGGATTAGGTTAGCTTGAGAATGAGGGGTAGGGTTAGGGTGAGGGATGTGGTAGGGTTAGAGTTTGAATTAGGTTATGGTGAGAGTTAGGGGTATGGTTAGTTTGAGGGTTCATGTTGGGTTAGGGTTTGGATAAGGTTAGGGTGAGAGTTAGGAGTAGGGTCAGGGTGAGGTTTAGGGTTGAGTTAGGGATTGGAGAGTTAGGCTTAGCGTTAGGGTGAGGGTTAGGGTTAGTTTTAGGGTTAGAGTTAGGGATACGGTTAGGGGTAGTGTTAGGGTTAGGGTTAGGTTTTGGATTAGGTTAGGGTGAGAGTTTGCATTAGCGTTAGGGTTAGGGTCAGGTATAAGTTTTTACTGTAGTTAAAATGAAACAACAGTAGCATTTATTATTTCACAAAGGTTTTTATGAGTTGTATGTAAAGGGACTGTGGCATCAATGTCAGTCAGGTTCCTGAGAAAAATATGTGTCACATCTGTACTAAGTGCTTGCTTTTCCAAAGAAAGCACATTAGGTTTTCTGGTAGTGTTTGGGTTAGGGTTAGCAATAGAGTTTGGGTTAGGTTTAGGGTTAGGGTTATTGTTTAGTTAGGGTTAGGGTTTGGGTTAGGTTAGGGTGAGAGTTATTGAAGGGTTAGGGTGAGCGTTAGTGTATAGTTAGGGTTTCTACTAGGTTAGGGTGAGAGTTAAGAGTAGGCTTAGAGTGAGGGTCTATGTTGAGTTAGTGTTTGGATTGGGTTAGGGTGAGAGTTTGGGCTAGGGTTAGGGTGAGGGTTAGTGTAGGATAGGAATTGCTACGAGGGTGAGAGTTAGGTGCAGAGTTAGGGCGAGAGTTAGGGTAGGGTTAGGATTTGGATTAGGATAGGGTGAGAGATAGGGGTAGGGTTAGTGTGAGGGCTTAGGATGGGTTAGGGTTTGGATTAAGTTAGTGTGAGAGTTAGGGTTAGCGTTAGGTTTATGGTCAGGTATAGGTTGTTACTGTAGTTAAAATGAAAGAACAGTAACATTTCTCATTTCACAAAGCTCTTTATTACTTGTATGTAAAAGGACTGTGGCATCAATGTCATTCAGGTTGCTCAGAAAAATATGTGTCACAGCTGTTCTAAGTGCATGCTTTCATATAGAAAGCACAGTAGGTTTTCTGTTAGTGTTTCTGTTAGCTTTAGCGATAGGGTTACGGTTAGGTTTAGGGTTAGTGTTAGTGTTAGGGTTAGGGTTAGTGTTAGGATAGGGTTAGGGAGAGGATTAGTTTTAGTGTTAGGGTTGGGGTTAGGGTTATGTTTAGGGGTTAGGTTTAGAGTTAGGGCTAGGGCTAGGACAAGGGCTAGGACTAGGACTAGATCAAGGGTTAGGCTTCGGGTTGGGCTTTGGTGTGGACGTGGGCTTGGGGTTGGGTAGGGGTAGGTTTAGTGTTAGGGTTAGGGTTAGTGTTAGGGCTAACAGAAGCATTTTATGTTAAACCCGTTTCCTACGAATTGTATGCAAAAGATTCCTGCCATGAGTGTCATTCTCTTTGCTTTAGAAACATGGTTCACTTGTGTATCTAAGTGCATGTGTCCTGTAGAAAGAACAGAAGTTCCAGCAATGTGTTTACTACAGTGAAAATGAAGGAACAGAAGCATTTTGTGTTAAAATCTGTTTCCTATGAATTCTATGCAAAAGAGTCTTGCCAATAGTGTCAGTCTCTTTGCTTTAGAAATATATGTGTCCTTGTGTACTAAGTGCTTTTTTCCTGTAGAAAGAACAGTAGTTCTAGCAATGTGTTTACTAAAGTGAAAACGAATGAACAGAAGCATTTTTGGTAAAACCCTTTTCCTACGAATTGTATGCAAAAGAGTCCTCTCATGAGTGTCAGTCTCTTTGCTTTAGAAATATATGTGTCCTTGTGTACTAAGTGCTTTTTTCCTGTAGAAAGAACAGTAGTTCTAGCAATGTGTTTACTAAAGTGAAAACGAATGAACAGAAGCATTTTCTGTTAAAACCCGTTTACTACGAACTGTATGCAAAAGAGTCTTGCCATGAGTGTCAGTCTCTTTGCCTTAGAAAAATATGTGCCGCTTGTGTATCTAAGTGCTTTCTTCCTGTAGAAAGAATGGTACTTCTAGCAATGTGTTTACTACAGTGGAAACGAATGAACAGAAGCATTTTGTCTTAAAACCCCTTTCCTATAAATTTTATGCAAAACAGTCTTGCCATGAGTGTCAGTCTCTTTGCTTTAGAAAAATATGTGTGGCTTGTGTATCTAAGTCCTTGCTTCCTCTAGGAAGAAGAGTAGTTCTTCCAATGTGTTTACTATAGTGAAAACGAATGAACATTTAGGCCTGAGGAGATGGCTCGG
>NW_008341051.1:43161-44116 GCF_000622305.1 Nannospalax galili | reverse complement strand
TAAAATAATTCTCTTTCTCTCTCTCTCTCTCTCTCTCTCTGCACAGACATGGGAAAGAGGGCAGTAGCTCTTGCACATTCTTTGTTTTGATAATTGCAATAACTAATTTTGTATTTATATACTCAATACAATTAATATTCCTCTTTCACTCTTCCCCATGTCCTTAGGGCAACATGTCCCCTTCTCTGTCAAGGCACTTTATAGGCATTTTATCGAGTTCACCAGTCCCTACCAAGAGGTTAGTTTGGTAGACCATGAAGTTCATGTCTGTCAACATCCCTCTGCCAGCACTCCTATGAGCCATCACCTATTTGTGGTACTTTAAAGGTGCATTATATGGCCCATTCATGAGCGAATGCTGAAACCAAAACCTGCCTGTTTTTATGTTCAACAAATATTACAGTAACAAACATGTAACAGTGTAATCCTACAACTCACAACCTGTGCCTAAACTCACAGAAGGGCAATATGTACCTAAGTTCCAGTTTTTCCTGGCCAAAGCTTAGGTCACCTATTTTGGGTTATGTTGTTAGTGAACTCTGGGCCACCTACATTATTTCCTAGGTTCCACAGTGGTTGTGGAATGTGTTAACAGGCGAGGGTTTCAAATTGAATGTACAGAACCTTGTTGAAAATGCCACTGCTGAAGGGATGTCCAACAAAGCCTAGGAGAGCCTTCAACCTTGTCCTTTCATTTTCAGTGTCTTCTCAGAAGAAAATAAGCCCTAATCATATTAGCTCTGTGACCTGGAATTATTTTTTAATCAATGTATTGGATGTGTGCACGTATGTACACGTTCATATGTGTGTATATATTGGCATATGCTGTGTGCCCTGACGCATGTGTTGAGGTTAGAGGTCAACCCTGGATGTCAGTACTTCCTTTTCTCCTTAGTTTTGAGCAGAATCTCTTGTTAACAACTACATACATAAGGCTAGTGGGCAGAAAGATTCT
>NW_008341051.1:40011-41926 GCF_000622305.1 Nannospalax galili | reverse complement strand
ACACACACACACACACACACACACACACAAAACACATACACATATACTTGTACATTTATGGGCTATTAATTCTCTGAGAACTCTTACTTTCAGTCTCTGCATATTTCCATTAGAAAAATATAGCAAACATTAGACCTAAAAATAAACTCCATGGCACAATGACCATAATTTGAACTGAGCACTCTCAGACTGCGAAAAGTGCCATCATTACCTCAAAGGAAAATCATGACATGTTGATTTAAAAAAGGAAATCCTCAACGTTCCTATAGAAACACAAAAAAACCCCAATATATTCAGCACGATCCTGAACAATAAAAGAGCTATTGGAGGTGTCATTATCAGATTCCAAATTGTATAGGGTGTCATATATTACAAATGACATTACCATAATAATTGCATCGTAGTAGCATAAAAAGAGAAATATTGAGCAATGGAATAGAATTGAGAGCCCATATTTAAGAACTTGTGTTTCTCAAATCCGGGTCAGCTGCAGCTACAGGGAGACCTTGTATTAAAAAAAAAAAAAAAGAAAAGAAAAGAACTTGTGTTTCTAGCCATCTGATTTTTGACAAAGGGGCATAAATACACATTGGAGAAAAGACAGCATTTTCAGAAAATGGTGCTAGATATAGTGGATAGCTCCATCAGAATGAATATAAATAAATCTCTTAACCTATGCAATCTCAATTCAACCTCACTATAGGACCTGATGTCCTGAATCTGAACAGGGAAAAAGTAGGAATACAATAGGGTTTACAGGAGCAGGAAAAGATTTTATAAATAGGACCCTGAGAACACTGGCACTAAAATCAACTATTGACAAATGTGACCTCATGAAAGGAAAAAGCTTATCTATAATGGCAAACACCATCACACAAAAAGAGATGCACGGAAAAACATTTTTTACCCATTGAAATCTTACAGAGGGTCAGTATTGAGAATAAAGTAAGAAGTAAAAAACTACACATCAACAAAACAACCCAATTAAAAATTAAGGCGAGAGATACACGACATTCTCAAAAGATGAAACACAATGCATGAGAAATATTTTTTAAATACTCAACAGTTTTAGCCAATGGGGAAATGGAAATTAAAATTACTTTACCAAGCAAAAATGTCAGAAATAGTTGAAAAACTAAGAAAAATATTCCACCACATGAATAGGCTGTAAGAAAACATGCCAACAAAACCAGCCCTTTAAAGAATACTTGAAGCAATAGAAAGAATGAGCTATGGACAACAGAAACCAAATGAAGCTATAGTTGTAGAAACACAAAATTAGACTAAGAATTCAAACAGTAATCAAAATGATGGCAACCAATACACAGCTTTAAATATGAATGGACTGAACCACCAGTGAAGAGACACATGCTAGTTGAATGGATTAAGAAACAAAACCCAGAGAGCGTGGGTTCAGACCTACATCAGTGTAGCAGGCTTGGATCTCAGCAGACAGTCAGAGAGTGCCCATTTCTTACCTCCCTCTGCCCTTCCTCTGGCATAGGGTTGAGAATGCAGGGGACTGCCTGAGACCACCCAGATCCTGCTTCCACATGAGAAGAAAGCCTGAGTGTACCTGATGGGAACCTACATTGGGCTTCGGTGGGTACTCTAGAATAGCTGATCTGAAGCCATCAGTTCCCTCCAAATTAAAACTGAGAGAACCTGAACCCTGTACCAACCAGCCTTACGTAACCAATAAAGAAAGGATCTAGGCACCTGGGTAATACAAACAGAAGTATACTTCAACTTAATTCTCATATAGAATCATAAATAACAAAAGAAATTCACATGCCAAAACCACAACGAAAGAATAATGAAATGGAAAGCCAAAATACTATGTCCCAACCAAACGCCACCAATTCTATAGAAGAGTTCTACAAAGAGAACCCCCCAAAGATAACCCAGGGCACTG
>NW_008341051.1:38920-39651 GCF_000622305.1 Nannospalax galili | reverse complement strand
AAAAAACACAGGTATAGAATATGCAAGAGATTTAGGACACCATGAAAAGACCAAATCTATGGATCATCGGAATGGAAGAAGAAGAATTTAGATTAATGTTGTTGACGTGATCTTAAACAGGATTGTAGAAGAGAATTTCCAGAAATTAAGGAAAGACGTCCCCATACAAATACAAGAAGGACATAGAACATCAAATAGGATCAGAAAATAAACTCCGCACTACATATCATAGTAAAAACACCAAATGTACAGAACAAAGCGGACTACTCAAAGCAGCAAAAGAAAAACAACAAGTCACATCAAAAGGACAGCCCATATGAATTACAGCTGACTTATCAATGGAAACTATGAAAGCCAGAAGAGCCTGGACCAAGGTATTTCCACTTCTACATGACAGTAGATGCCAGCCCAGAATACTATCCCCCGGAAAAATGTCTATTATACTTGAGTGGGAAAGAAAAATCTTCCATTACACGAACAACCTGAAAGAATACATATCCACAAAACCAGCTTATCTACGAATACTTGACGCAATACAGAGAGAAGAGAGGGAAACAACTATGTCCTAGCGGCAAGAAAAGAAAATAAACAAAGATATTATCTAGGAAACACAAATTTATACAGAGAACACAAACAGCAATCAAAATGATGGCAACCAATACACATCTTTCAATAATAACCTTAAATATCAATGGACTGAACTCCCCAGTCAAAAGACACAGGCTAATTAA
>NW_008341051.1:37801-38830 GCF_000622305.1 Nannospalax galili | reverse complement strand
GCCTTGACTCCCCCAGCCTCATTCACCCTTCCATCTCCCCCGCTGTTCTCTACTCCTGGTTTGGGCCCTGCGCCATTCCTAGTTTTGGGTCCCCAGACACCTGGGGAACCAATACTACTTCCTGATCCTTTTCACCCAGACCAACTTAGTGCCTTCCTTGGGCTCCAAGAGCACTGCTTCTCGATCTGGCCCCACTCTCACCTCTCTCTGATTCCCGGGACCTGCACCATCGGTTAACTCTCCTAACCTGCTCTCCTATCCTCAGGTCTCTTGGGCCAAGTCTATCCCAGAGCTTTCTGCACCTTGACCCCCCAGACTCATTCACCCTTCCATCTCCCCTGCTGTTCTCTACTCCTAGTTTGGGCCCTGCGCCATTCCTAGTCTTGGGTCCCAAGACACCCGGGGAACCAATACTGCTTCCTGATCCTTTTCACCCAGACCAACTTAGTGTCTCCTTGGGCCCCAGGAGGAGTGCTTCTGGACCTGGCCCTGCCCACACCTCCCTCTACTTCCCTGGTCCTACAAAACCCACCAGCCTCGTTCTGGGGCTGACAGCCTCTTTCTGGGGCTCGGAGGCTTACCTTTCCTCTCACTGATCCTTTGCATACAGTACAACACAGCTACTCAATCCACTTCCTGAGAAGTCTTGGGGCTTCTTCCCACCCATCTGACTTTGCATCCCTGTGTGGCACGCCCAGGGCAGGATCTAAGGTTAGTCCAACACCCAAGTTCTTGAGTCCAAAATCATTCTTAGAAGATTCGAGACCTAAGGAGAAAGTCTGAAAACTTCTGACCCAAATTGGAAATTGGCCACTGCGGAACACCTGAAGACAAAAATCAATCGGGCCACAATAATATAAAATCAAAATAGAGAACCAGGAGCTTAAACGAATCAGCTCTTCATACCCAAAAAGTAAACTACAAAGACACATAAAGTTAAAAAAAGAAGCAGAACTAAACTTGAAGGCCCGAGTATCACACAAGAGTCAGAAACTACAAAAGAAATTCACATGTCAAAATCACAGAGAA
>NW_008341051.1:36115-37562 GCF_000622305.1 Nannospalax galili | reverse complement strand
GAATACTCAGGCTGAAATGAAGAAGGAAGTGAAACAGTCAATAAGCCAATTAGAAATGACAGGAGAAAGCCTCAACAACAGAATGAACTAATTGGAAAACAGAGTATCAAGACTGGAAGATAAAGTGTACGAACTGGACCACTCAAGCAAAGATTATGAAAAATTTAAGAAATCACAAGAATGGAATATGCAGTAATTGACTGATACCGTAAAAAGACCAAACTTGCGAATCATAGGCATACAGGAAGGAGAAGAATCCCAAGACAATGGCATGGAACAGATCTTCCAGAGAATTGTGGAAGAAAATTTCCCAAACTTAAAGAAAGATATGTCCATACAAATACAAGAAGCATACAGAACACCAAACAGACAGGACCAGAACAGAAACTCTCCATGGCACATCGTAGTAAAAACAATACACGCACAAAACAAAGAGAAAATTCTGAAAGCTGCAAAAGAGAAACAACAAGTCACATATAAAGGAAAACCCATTAGGATCACAGCTGACTTTTCAATGCAAACTATGAAAGCCAGAACAGCAGCTCAAGGACAGAATGGCCTGACACTTATGGACATGGGGCGAGATCACTGGCACCTGAGGCATGACTATGAGCATGATGCAATATAATAGGGTGGGCTCTGAGCTGCACTGCCCAGAAACACAGGGCTAGGCACTGGGTATGCATTCCTCTGTTACTCCCCTCCCCTCCCCACATAATAATAAATGCACATAAAGATATGTTATATGGTTTGCTTGATAGTGCAAGAGACCCCTAGGGAACTCTGGCAACAAAACCAAACTCTGGTGCACCTAACTTCATAAAAAAAGAAGTATAGCACTTTAAGACCCAAATTAACCCCAACTCATTAATAGTAGGGGATTTCAATACACCACTAGCTCCATTAGATAGGACAACAGGCCAGAGACTTCACAGAGAGACATCTGAATTAAACAAAACTATATATCAAATGGACTTAACATATATCTACAGAGTATTCCACCCAAACACCAAAGGACATACTTTCTACTCAGCACCCCATGGAACTTTCTCCAAAATCGACCATATACTGGGGCACAAAACAAAGCTCAGCAAATATAAAAATATTGAAATATTTCCATGTGTTCTATCAGACCACAGTGCAATAAAACTAACAATCAACACCTGAAGAAGCCAAAATCACCACACAAACACATGGAGATTAAACAACACACTCCTGAATGATGAATGGATCAAAAGAGAAATTAAGAAAGAAATAAAAGTATTCCAGGAATTAAATGAAATGGACAATACAGCACAACAAAACCTCTGGGACACGCTGAAAGTGGTTCTTAGAGGGAAGTTTATAGCTCTAAGTGCCTACATCAAAAAATCGGAAAGAACACAAATAAATGACTTAACACTGCAACTCAACACACTTGCAAAGCAACAGCAAACAAAAGCCAAAC
>NW_008341051.1:31653-32614 GCF_000622305.1 Nannospalax galili | reverse complement strand
GTGGACAGTGGCAGCAATAGCAGAGTGTGGAGGCTCTGGTGGGAGAGGAAGACGGTCTACCTGACGAGTTTGTATTAATGCTCAGATGCCAGGGAGCTCAGAAGGTGGGTGACTGTGACCAGTGATAGTCATGTATATAGAGATTAGAAATGCATGTGAAAACGTCTCAATGTCAATAGCCTTGGAATGAATTTTTCTGTATGAAACCGTGTGTTTTGACAACGAAGTGGGGATCTTTTTAAACGTTCAAACCTCATTTAATTTTATGTTTTATAGAGTTTATAATGAGAAAAAGATTGTATAAGCGTAATAATTCATCGGTAAACCTAGAAATGTAAAGCCAATTTTGAAAAAAAATGTAAAAAAAGTGCATATTAAAATGAAAAGGAGTTCTTCTTTAAAAGGTAAAAACTCATTCAATTTTATGTGTTAAAGGGTTTATATTGAGTTCAAAAATGTAGAACTGTATTAATTCAACTGTGAACGTAAAAATTTACAGTCACTATTGAAAGAGATGTATCCTTGCTCTGGAGTGTATGACTGAATATGTCAAAGCTGTAGTGAAATGCTTCTTGTAATCATATGGCTATTAAAAATTTAAAAAAAACCCGTTTTCTACGAATTGTATGCAAAAGAGTCTTGCAATTAGTGTCAGTCTCTATGCTTTAGATACATATGTGTTGTTTGTGTATCTATGTGCTTGCTTCCTGGAGAAAGAACAGTAGTCCTACCAATGTGTTTACTACAGTGAAAAGGAATGAATAGAAGCATTTTGTGTTAAAACACGTTTCCTACAAATTGTATGCAAAAGAGTCTTACAATTACTGTCAGTCTATTTGCTTTAGGTACCTATGTGTTGCTTATGTATCTAAGTGCTTGCTTGCTGGAAAAAGAACAGTAGTTCTAGCAATGTGTTTAATAGAGTGAAAAGGAATGAACAGAAGCATTTTGTGTTAAACCC
>NW_008341051.1:25976-31485 GCF_000622305.1 Nannospalax galili | reverse complement strand
GTATCTAAGTGCTTGCTTTCTGTAGAAAGAACAGGAGTTCGAACAATGACTTTGTAATAGTGAAAACAAATGAACAGAAGAATTTTGTGTTAAAACCCGTTTCCTATGAATTATATGCAAAAGAGAATTATAATTGCTGTCACTCTCTTTGCTTTAGATACCTATGTGTCGCTTGTGTACCTAAGTGCTTTCTTAGTGTAGAAAGAAAAAAGAGATTGAAACTATTTGCAAACCTCTTTTGAAAACGTGTTCTTTCTATACGAAGCAAGCACGTAGATACACAAGGGACACATGGTTCTAAAGCAGAGACTGACACTGATTGCAAGACTCTTTTGCATACAATTCGAAGAAAATGGGTTTTAACACAAAATGCTTCTGTTCCGTTGTTTTCACAATAGTAAAAACAGTACTAGATCTACCGTACTTTCTATTAGAAGCAAGCACTTAGATACACAAGAGACACATATGTTTCTAAAGCAAGGAGACTGACACTCATTACAAGACTCTTTTGCATACAATTCGTAGGAAACGGGTTGGAACACAGAATGCTTCTGTTCATTCGTTTTCACTGTAGTAAACACATTGCTAGAAACACTGTTCTTTCTGCAGTAAGAAAGCACTTAGATACACAAGGGACACATATGTTTCTAAAGCAAAGAGACTGACACTTATGACAATACTCTTTTGCATAGAATTTGTAGGAAACGGGTTTTAACACAAAATGCTTCTGTTCATTCATTTTCACTGTAGTAAACACATTGCTAGAAATACTGTTCTTTCTGCAGTAAGAAAGCACTTAGATACACAAGCGACACATATGTTTCTACAGCAAAGAGACTGACACTAGTGACAATAGTCGAATGCAATTCATAGCAAACGGGTTTTAACACTAAATGCTTCTGTTCTTTCGTTTTCACTGTAGGAAACTCAATGCTACAACCACTATTCTTTCTACAGTAAGAAAGCACTTAGATGCACAAGCGACACATATGTTTCTAAAGCAAAGAGAGTTTTTCTGAAAAATATTTATGCTGTTGAGGGGTGTAGGAAGGCACAAGCCCTGATGGAGCCACGAAAGACAGGTTCACAGCATGACATTGGTGTTTGCTTGCCACCCTAGCTGCTTGGTCGGCCAGGTCATTGCCCCTGGCAATATAATCAGTGAGAGGTTGGGGCCCCCTAAAAAAGTTTATTTTTACTTTGGCATGAAGACAAGATGCCTCCAATATTTTAAGGATTAGTGGCCCATTAAGAATGGGGGTCCCCTTTATGGTAAGTAGACCTCTTTCTTTCCAGATAGAAGCATGATGATCAAGTATATGCAAGGCACGTTCAGTCTCCACACATGAATGAGTGAGTTGTGCTGCAGAAAGGAACGAGGCAGGGTTAAGGGGAGGGCAGGAGTCTAAAGTAACTGAGGGATTTTCAAGGAGGTGGCATGAAAGAGTTGAAGCTTAGGTGGAGTGAGAATGTTAAGAAAGGAGTGGGTGAGGAGGTCCTTAAGATGGTGAGGTTAAGAGCTTCCTGAGCTAGGACGGATGCAGGTCTCAGGCCCTGGAGACAAGGTTGCCATCCCTTGATGGTGGTGTCCAATTGTTTTGAGAGATAGGCCATGGGGGGCAAAGGTGGGTCCATTCATTTGTCCAAGGACTCCAAGAGCCAGTTCCTTTTTTGCAGTTACATATAAGAGAAATGGGGATCCTAGTTCATGGAGGGCTAAAGGTGGTGCCTCTAGGTGTGCCTTCCTGATGGCATGGAAGCTGCTGTGATGGGTCCCAGGGGCTCTACAGATTCAGGAGGGTCTCCTTTGTTTTAGGGGAGTGGGATATTCCATCTACCCAATCACAGAGATCTGTGAGGGAAAAACCTTACCAGAGTAGGAGGGAAGGATAGACCATGAAATAAACTTACCAGCTACTGTAGTCACTACCCTGGGCTCCTCCACAATGATTGCTTTTGTTCAGATGGAGGCTGATGAACCAGGGCCCCATCAGTCTTTGGCCGCCAGGCCCAGAAATTGGTGATGGACTCCTGCAAAGTGGATGGGATCGGGAAGGAGACTGGCCTACCCTGACGTGCCAAAGAAAGACAATCGCCCCTCCAATGACCTCTCTGTCCAACTGGAGGGCAGGGTCCCAGAGGTGGTCATGGGTTGGGGCTTTGTTTGGCTCAGTGTCCATCTGTCAGCAGGGTTCTGGCAGCTGACACTGTGTCACAGTGGAGCTGGAGACTGTCTTCTTGGAGGAGCCCTTAGAGCTGTGGCCAGCAGCTAGTATTTTTGTTTAGACAGAGAAATTTGTCTGTCCTAACATGCTGTTCCTGGTTACTAAAGACTTTAAATGCTATTTCTAACAGATCTCCCTGGGGGGTATCCAGGCTGCTTTCTAGCCATCTAAGTTTTCTCCTAATATCAGGGGAAGATTGTCAGATGAAATGATGGTTAAACATCTCTAGAATCTGGATCATATGTGGCATACAGTACCAGGGACTCAGGAAGTCTAGCCAGAAACTGTGCTGGGTTTTCAGAGGGGTTTTGGGTTATACAATTCTATGGCGGATTTTCTCTAATCATGCAAGAAGATACGCAATCATAAAATTATGAGCCTTAATCACTTCTCTTCCATCCTGATAGTTTATATGTAATGAAGCAGGCTGGGTCTGTAGAAAAGGATCCTAACTTTTTTTCTATTTGGGACATACTGTTAAGAAAGAAATGGGGGTGAATTCTGACAGCTCCTACTATCCAGGCTACTGTCAGCACAGATGCAAGAGCTAACAGCTGTGGGGTTGGTGTGGCCCAGAGGGTCCCTGAGCTGGTTCCCAGTGAGGCCAATGGCCCTAGCCTCTGGCACTGGCAGCTCTGGACCTCGTGGGCCCAGAAGTGCCTGCCTCGCCCTATCATCCTCCATTGCCTGCCCATGCATCAGGCGGGTACCCAAGACCTTATGGGGCCATGGCTGGTGACCATTTGAGGCGTGTGAGGTGTGGGGGGTAAGGCATTACCCATTCCTTGCAACCGGATATAGGCAGTGGCTCTGGCTGTGGCAGTGGCTGTAACTGTAGTGGTGGCCACCTCTTGTGAAAAGGAGGGGGATTCGGGTAGAAGGGGTAGAAGAATTGCTGTCAATCGGAGGGGCCTTTCAAGAGGACCTGGTGGTATGGCAGGGAGCGCAGACGGAGGCCACCAAGATAAAAAAAAGCTTGGTTATAGGGGAATTCGGATCCTTTGCCAGTTACGTTGCAGAAGTTATCTGAATCTTTTAAAATATTTAAATCTAAGGTTCTTGTCTCTGGCCACACAGAACCATTGCTTAACTTGTACTGTGGCCAGGCAGTGGTGCAGAGAAATTTGAGGCGTTTAGGTCTGACAGAAAAGATTGAGGATTTTAAAGATTTCAGAAGGCAAGCAAGGGGTGTGAGTCCAGCAGGTTTAGAATTGAGGTTGCCTTTTTTTTTTTAATTAGAGGGATGAGGAAGAGAATGAAAATGGTGGTTAGTGTGACGAGATAAAGGAGGAAAATGAGAGCTAAAAAGGGAAGTGAGAAGGCTGTGAGTATCTCCAGGGGAAGAATTTGGGAGTGAGGCTGACACAGAAAGCAAGTGCCAAAAGGAGGAGAGAGACTGGGAGGATGAGGACAAGAGAGGAAAGAGGCAGGAGAGGATATGTGTGCCAAATCACCAAGAAGGGCCAATGTCCAGGGAGGTGTCCCTCTGTGGAGTTGGTGCAGAAAATGAGAGTATCCCAAAGTCCCTAGGATGGCATCCTGAAGCTAGAGAGGTGAAAACGTGGGATCTCCTGATGTGCAGGCATGATTTAATGAGGAACAGGAGATCCAATGACTGTACGGTATGGAGAAGGAGAGAAGGAGGAGAGAGAGAGAGGGAGAGGGGAGAGAGGGAGAAGCAGAGAGAGAGAAAGAAGGAAAGAGGGAGAGGGAGAGAAGGAGAGAGAGAAGAGGTCAGGAAAAGTTCTGAGAGCACTGGACAGATGGGTCTATCTGCCACATGGGGTTAGGCAGACACAGCAACTGTGCCAGACCCTCATCGGTCACAGAGTCCTGTGCTTCCCAGTGGCCAAAGTTTGTTTGGTTGTTTTGTTTTTGTTTGTTTGTTTTTGTCTTTTTGAAAAATTGTGTCCCTATAGTCCCAGCTGACCTGAACTCACTATGTAGGTCAGGCTGGCCTTGAACTCACAAATATCCGCCTGCCACTGCCTCCAAAGTGCTGGGATTAAAGACATGCGCCACCAAACCGGGCATGTAGCACACCAAGTGGACTATACTTTTCTTGAGGGAAACAATCCAGAAAATCACACCAAACTGGGAAGGAATAATACAATATAATCACCTTTCAACTGAAGAATTAATTATAACAGAGAATCAAAGGCCTCTGCATGCCCCTTCTTGACCCCTTCCTCTACATACAAACTTTGTAACTTATACCCAAGGTGAGATGGGGTTTCATCTTGTATCCCTGCCTGGTCTCGGTCTCACAGAAATATATTTTCCCTCTGCCTCCCAAGTGCTAGGACTAAAGGTATACACCACCCCTCCTGCCTATATATGTACTTTTATTATACACGTAAAACTTAACCGAAATTATATCACAGCATATTGATCTTGCAATTTGCTCCTTGTCATGGTTGGAAAAGTGACTCAGGGTGATACACTTGAAAGGTGGAGCCTCTGGACAACAGGGCACTTCTTGTCCAGAGTGGGATGGAATGGAATCGAGCGAGAGTTAATTACCATATTTGGAACTGGGTACAATTTAAAATCTACCAAGTGTTTATTTTTGCAGTCTTCTATATAATATTTTCGAACTGTAGGAACCAACCACAGAAAGTCAGACCATGGACAGGGGGAACCGCTGGATATTACTAATCAGACCTGGGTGGAGCGGGGTGACGTTCAGTCACTGTGAAGTGGTTCTCTTCCCAGATCCAGTCCCCTCATTGTAAGGCTGTGCAGGTCAACGAATTAGTGATGCTAGCTACTTTCCATTCCTTTCATATTCTCCCCAATTTTCACTTTTCACTACAAGCAAGGAGGCTTCACACTGAGCACAGGCAAGCTGCAGGCTGGAATTTAATAACACTGTTTGGGGTTTATTTATGGTTACCTTCCATTTATTCAATGAGGTTCCTTTTCCATTATGATAGTGACATCATCTCCTTTTCAAATATATCTGTTGTAAAAGTCAGTCAACCTCAGGAGAAAATCAAATGAAGCAAAAAATGAAATGGAGACAGCCATAGGATGTGAACATAGGAAAGGTGTTTCCTTTATTGATGACTGGAGTCCAGGAAACACAGACCCTACTTTGGTTCTCCCACTTTACAGATGAAGAAATGAATTCAGAGAAGGTGGTCCTAATGGGTGTAGAGTTAGGCATGGGAATTTGAGCTGGTGTCTGACACGGGGCTAATACCTGGCAATCTTATCAGCTGCACTGAACAGCTAGACCTGGAGAAACAAGAGCCACTGTGCAAGTGTTAAAATTTTTGCCC
>NW_008341051.1:20912-25512 GCF_000622305.1 Nannospalax galili | reverse complement strand
AACCCTACAATGATCCTAGATGTCAAGTGCCAGGATTAGAAGAAAGAGAAAGGGTTGCCCAGGGCCAAGGCAGGGACAGCTTGCTGCACATGAAAGCAAACAAGACAGCCATGATAGCCTCATCCTAAGTGTGGGTGAACACTGGCAAAGGATCCCCACGCTTCACCCTCTCCACTAAGTCCTGCCACATTACAGGAAAACGTGTGTTTCCAAGGTTAAGTGGGAGGCAATGGCTTCACTGTAGTAAGGTTAGTGCTAAGGACACAGCAGCATCAGCTGTCATTTACTCACATCTCCAAAAATTTTCATACCTCATAACTCAGCACAGGAGAGTATTTGGGGGTGGGAGTGGGGTTGTCACCCTCTGTAGCTCAGGTTGACCCTGAACTTGTGATCCTCTGGCCTCAATCTCTTCTTAAAAAATTGTTTTTAAAATTTATTATTCTTTTATGTGTATGAGTGTATTGCCTGCATGTGTATCATGCAATACTGTGAAGGTCAGAAGAGGGTGTATGGTCCCCTTGAATGTGGGTACTGGAAACTGAACCTGGGTCCTTCGCAAGACCAGTCAATGTTCTTAACATCTGAGCCCTCCCTCCAGCCCCCTGCCTTAGCCTCTTAAGTGCTACTGTGAAAGACTCTACTCTGACCCAAACTGGTCTGGAACTCCTGCTGATCTTCCCAGCCTCACAAGCATCTGCATTACAAACTATCTTGTCTGGCAAGAGAACATGAGGGAAAACAGCTTCCTAGGGTCAGCTGGCTAACAACGGGGAAGACTCAGAGCCAGAAGCAAACAAAAGTGACCAGAATGATAAGAGCACAGTCTCTTTCATAAGGGCATCTCTCCAAAGGGGTGAAAAAGACAAGCAAAACCAAAAATAAAAGAAATGGGCTGGGGAGATGGCTCCAATGGTGAAGTTCAAGCATAAAGACCAGAGCCCATGGAAAAGCTCAATGTGATATTACCCATACACACCCGCACAAACATATACACACACAGTAAAAGTAAATGAATAAACGAAACTCTTCTTTAAAAGGAAGATAAACCAGTGAGATGATTTAGCAGGGAAAGGCACTTACCATGTGAACCTGGGGACCTGAGTTCAAGCTCTGCAACTTACATGGTGGAAGAAGTGATTCCTAATAATAATAATAATAATAACAATAATAATAATAATAATAATAATATGTTTTTGTAACAAAATGTGTGCCCTGGCATACATGTGGAGGTCAGAGGACAATTTGCAGGTATTCTCTCCTTCTACCATATGAGTCCCAGGGATTGAACTCAGATTGTCAGGCTTGGTGGTACGTATTTTAAGCTCATGAAGCAATCGTACCAGCCTACAAAGGTAACCTTTTAATAACCAACAGTTTCCTCACCTGTATAAGAGCATTAGAACAAAACTCTCTACGTTGCAATGAAGTTTCCTTTACCTAGTGCTGAGAAGCGCTTACAACGTCTGGTACCTAGAAGGCACTTGTGTTGGCTAATCCTGGGTGTCAACTTGACTGGATCTGGGATTAACTGAAATGAAAGAGATCTTCTTGATTGGATCATCTGAAGCTGGAAGACACACCCTAGATGTGGGTGTTACCTTCTGATGGCAGTCAGTATAGAAGGCCAAGGCAGAGGAGAATGCCAGGCTTCTTGCTGCTTGCCTTCTCTCTCGCTGGTGAGTTCGTCATGCTGCTGTAGACTGTAGACTAGCTGATCTTTTGGAATTTGTAAGGCCTTCAGCACCAGATTGGGACCACTGAGACATCCAGCCTTGTGGACTGAGTGACTACAGATTCTCAGCCTCTCCAGTGTGGTGCAGCCATTGTTGGACTACTTGGACTCTATCCTGTGAGCTAAGTTGATAAATCCCTATACATATATATTCAATCTACTGGTTCTGTTTCTTTGGAGAACCCTGACTAATACAGCACTCAATATACATTCACTACATCTCATGAAGCCACCACTATGATTACTCGGGTTGTCAGTGGCTTCCTATTTAATTTAATTTCTGAGTTTCACATGGCCACTTGGGAAAGGTCTTGTTTTCTAACAGTTGGATTTGTCAACTGTAGGTATTGAGTTCAGCACCACAATTCCAAAAATGAAGTGTTCGACTCTTACATCAGACCCACTGGTCCACTACACACCACTCCCTCTTCACAGCAAAATGCAAACCACAACTACTTTGAAATTTTCTCAAAACACATTGTAAGCAAGTCAATGTATTGGGCTTACTATTCAACCCAATGGGCTACAGACTGCTTATTCCTTAGGTCATTTATTAAATGCCAAGCTCAGAGACACAAAAGTAAACAAGAGACACACCCCTGTCCCTGAAACACTGATGATTCCTTAAGGAGGAGACCAACCCAGATATGAGAGGGCTGAGGTTAAGGATAGGAATCTGGTCCTACGAGTAGATACCACTCCCTATAGATGTCAATTAAGAGAACAAGCCAAAGTGATATTGAGGATCGTGGAGAGAGTCATGCCTACAAGAAGTGGGATGTTGGCACCTGGATCCCTCCAATAACTGGGTCCCTGTCCCCAGGTGACAGCTGCCTCCTTCAGCCACGATGAGGAACAAGCCATGCACAGGCCCTTCTTTTTCCCCCCATTTGTTCTTTTGAGACAGGGTCTCCTCTAGCCCCAGCTGGCCTGGAACTCACTATGTAGACCAGGCTGGCCTTGAACTCACAGATATCTGCCTACCTCTGCTGGGATTAAAGGTGTGCTCAACCACTCATGAAGGAAGCACAGTCACTTCTAAGTCAGGACTCAGGACATCATCTGGGTTTTGCCTCTGGGTGGCATGAAGCTCTTTTGAAGGCCCCCTCTCTTACCAGCAGCACATCCCTGATCTTTCAACACTGTCTCTTTGTAAGGAGTTTGTGAACAGAACCCAGACCTCAATTAATAGAACTAAGTCATAAAGGCCTTTTAGGTTTGAGGATGTAGCTCAGTTGGTAGTGTGCTTGCCTGGTATTCACAAAGCCCAGGGTTCAATCCCCAGTACTGTTTAAACCACGTATATGCTTGCCATTGTAGCACTTGATAGAAACCGAAATATCAGAAGTTCAAGGCAGCATCCTTTGTTATACAGCAGGTTTAAGTCCAACCTGGGATACATGGAAACAGGATGTGCACGGAAGTGACTTTGATTCACACAGCAAGGGGTGGAAACTAACGCCATTTCTTGCCTATGGATGGAAAACCAATTGCTGCTTGTCCTTTTCTTCTTAAAAATCTAAATTTATGCATCACAGCAAATTTATAGTTACTGTCACAAATTCCTACCTGCTTCTCTTCTCTATATATTGAGGTTGCCAATATTCCACACAAAACTCCAAATAATTCCAACCTCATGAGTTGCTTTTCTATCTGAAAGGAAATTCGAGAAAAGTTGTCTGGCATGGAAAAAGCTGCCTGCCTTATGAAAATACCCAGTAAGGTCACCCATTTAGTCAAAAGAGCTTTCAAATCTCCATGAGAATAGGAATTCAGGCCAGCATAAAGGACCTTTAGAGAAGAACAGAAGTGCTGTGTTAACACCCAGACCTTTCAATAAAATAAAGGGCCTTCAGAGAAGAACAGAGGTACTGTGTTAACACCCAGACCTTTTCATAACCCAATCCTGAACTTCTCAGGAGGCTGGCCCTGAATGGGCCTTCAGACCAGTTTCTCTCTGAGGAGTAGAGAACGCCATGGGGAACACATGCTCGGCATGGAGCATACAGCTTCCTGCTAGTGGCCAGCCAGAGCCCAGCTGAAAATGAACAGAAAGACACTTGGTAAAACAGCCACCAGACAAATAAAGGGCCAGTACCAGACCTGGGCAGAAAGGATCCCTCTACTCCCCAGAAAACAGCCCTCTCCCTGGTTAATATTCAAAGAAGCAAAGGGAAGAGATGTGGGTGAGGTCATTTCTGACAGAGCACAGCTGGGGCAATGTCCACTGTCACCAAGGATCTCCTGACATGGCTGGCTCCTGATATATTCCCCCCCACCTAAGTACACATATCTGCTCTATGGCAGGCACTGTGAACCCTAGGTATGCAGGAGAGAAGGCAACAGGAATTCCTAGGGAACCTCCTCCCTCTGTTTCCAGTCCTCAAAACACTGGCAGTGCCCAGGCCCCTCAAAGCAAGCAAGCTTTTGCTGATCCACACTGCGAAATGACAGTCGGGAAAGAATTACAGGAATATCTAAAGAAACTGCAGAAAGAGCCTCCTTCAGCCCCAATCAAAGCTCCCTGGTGTTGGAACAGGAAAAGCAAATGGGCCCAAGAATTGTGAATCAGAAAAAAAAATTTTTCCCTTCCTCCAGTACTGGGAATTGAACCTCGGGCCTCACACATTCTAGGTAAGCATTGTACCACTGAGCTATATCCTCAGTGTCCCTTTCCCCAATTTTTACTTTTGAGACAGGATCTCATTAAGCTGTCCAAGCTGGCCTTGAACTTGGATCCTCTTGCCTCAGCCTCCTGAGTAGCTTAGATTACAATTAGCCTGTGCCATCAAGTCCCAATATAGTAGGAAATTTCGGTGTCATATTAATTAGGCACAAAATGAGTAAAATCTGGAGCAAAACAAC
>NW_008341051.1:18731-20581 GCF_000622305.1 Nannospalax galili | reverse complement strand
CCCTGCAGGCTAGACATGTGTGACAGCCAGGCAGAGCTTGCACTGTATACCTGAGGCAGGTTGGAGCTTTAGTTTTCTCACCTCTAATGTGGAAAAATACAAATCCTCCACCAGTAGTAACACTAACACTGAAAGTGGAGGTAAGAGGATCCCAAGTTTGAGGCCAGTCTGCACTACACACTGAGACTATCTCAAAAATACATCAAGCCTCACAGGATTTGCAATGAGGATTAGAATAAAAGTTGGTTGGAACAATGCTTAGCAGACCAGAGGCATGAAAACACTAGATATTAGAAGCTGAGTAGGCCCACCTCATCATTCAGCACAGAAAGAAACACTGGTAGGCGTAAGACGTTCCAAGAAAGAGTCGGACAATGTAGGATTCCTGAACGATTTAGAAAACCCAGGTTCGGGTTGGGGGTCAGGTGCTGTGAGTATAGTTCAATATTACCCCCAGAATTGACTAGGTGAAAAGCTAATCCATTTCTTTGCTTACACTTTAAGAAAAATTGGCCACAGACACTCTACTTCATGAGGACTGGATAAAAGAGGACACATGCCTCCATTCTCAGAACTTGGGAGGCAGAGGCAAGCCTCTGAATTCGAGGCCAGCCTGGTGTACATAGCAAGTTCCAGTTCCTCTCTCAAAAAAACAAAAAACAAAACAAAATAAGAAATCCAACAACAAAAAATAATTGCTTTGTAACTAAACAGTATTTAGAACAGATATAATAAACATCAACAATTTATCAAGGAAACACATTGAAGGCAAATGCTAGAAGGCTCTTAGAACAAAGGCCATTGCTGGGTCTATGTGTATAATTCCAGGACGTGGGAGGCTGAGGCAGGAGTATTAAGAGTCTGAGGCTAGCCTGGGCTACGCATACTGAATATGCAGCAGTCATACATACAGTGTTTTTCTTGTGCCTCAAATCATACTAAGTGATACAATTAAAAGACCTAGCAGTTCCCAATTTTACCCCAAACATAGGTACCTACAGCTACTTCAATGCTACCACCTAAAGAGATTCACCTGGCTTTCTGACCATCTTGCCCAGGGAACTCTCTCCTAGGACACAGACTTAGTTTCCCATCCAAACTAAAAACTAAAAACTCGAGATCACTTCAAAGTCCCTGGAGAAATGTTATTTTATTATATGATAATCTGAGTCTATTACATGTTCAAGGACACATTTAATAAATATGTAGATTTACAACAGTAATGTAAACTAGTTTCTAACAGAATCTAATGAAAGGAAGCGGTCATCATTAAGAAAGGAGGAACTAGCAACCATTTAGATTCAAATAGCTTAGGAGCCTCGCTATCTAAGCAGGTTAGCAACTCAGGCTCAGATTGAAATAGCTCTTTCTCTTCAATTTTGGGGGTCAGAGGACATGTTATAACACAGGGTAGATGAAGAAAGAGAACTTAAGAGGGCAAGGCCACAGCTCAGTAGTAGAGCACTTGCCTAGTATCTACAAAGCCCTGCAGAGACTCCAGAAGCTGGAAAGCAGAGGCAAGAGGATCTAGAGTTTCAAAGCTAGCCTCAAGCTACAAGAGACCCTGCTTTCAAAAACAACAAAACACAATAATATGAGTAAACATGCCAGCACTGTGCTATGACCAAGTAAATACACACACACGCAAAAGAAAAAAAAATTTGATGGGAAAGCGGGATTCATGTAGCCCAGACTGCATTCAATTGAATTTCTGATTGGTGACAGGTTCATTCAGTACTGGGGAATCAAAACTTGGTCTGTGTGCATCCTAGCAAGAATTCTACAAATTGAGCTAAATCCCAACCCCAGGCTAATCAAATATAATAATCTCAGCAACCATATTATAGGAA
>NW_008341051.1:18186-18669 GCF_000622305.1 Nannospalax galili | reverse complement strand
CAGGCTAATCAAATATAATAATCTCAGCAATCCTATTATAGGAACTATTATTCTTGATTTTACAGTTGGAGAAACAAAGGCTTAGAAAAATTAAGGCAGTACACGAGACCTGCACAGCTGTTTTAAGGCAGACAGAGCAACAGAATTGAAGCAGTCTAGCTTTGTGTCCAGGCCCTGAATTAGCAGTCCTAGGATATGCTGGATACTACATACACAGAACTGGGATCCCAGGTCATGGAGCTACTTGAAGGCATGGCCTAAAAGGTCCGGGTTCTGAGCATCTACCTCTCCTACTCAGTGATGCTTGCTCAAATCGAAGACACTGGACCTGTGTGTGGGAGAGCCTTAAGACATACTTGGCTCCAAATAAATGTTCTCCTTCCCACAGACTCTCCAAGAACGAAAGCGACTGCTGGCTGGCATGCCGGCTCCACTATTGCCAGAGGAGCAACACAGAGGCCCTACCACCATTGATTCCTGAAC
>NW_008341051.1:11925-18016 GCF_000622305.1 Nannospalax galili | reverse complement strand
TAGCCAAGCGAGCTGGTCTCTCAGAGCAGTGCAGACTTTAAGCTTCCTTTTCAGTGTGCAAATCCTTCTACCATGACTTCTGAGAATATTATCTGACAGTACCTAGTTTAGTTAAGAAGCACTCACAGAGTACTTACTATGTACCCTGAACCATTCCAACCACTTTAAAAAACATTAACTTGTTTAATCTTTGTAACCACCTATAAGGTTGGAGCTTTTACAATTCCTAGTTCAGGATTATAACAACCAAGGTACAGAAATTCTTAATACCCAATCTATGGCACATGGGACCAGAAGCAAAATCCCTGACGCTAACTATGTTGTTTCAAAAGGCCCCCGAACTTGTGAATTCCAACAGCACATGAAGCTTCACTACTTTTTAAGTACTCTTTGGGTCTGGACTACATTGTGCAAAAACACACAATATCTTTTGTTCAGGAAATAGAACGAAGGACTATTTGTACATCAGATTAGCCATGATGGGCCTAAAGGGAGGAAGGCAAAGATGTCGGGTGTCATAGTAAACTGTGCAGGGACTCAAAGCCTTGTCAACTTACACAATGGACTCCTAGACTGCCCTAGTGCAGGTGAGTTACGTAAGCACTGGGGTCAGCTGTATCTTGTAAAAAGGAAAGAATTTCTCTTCTAAGGGACCAAATGACTATACTACCAACAATTCTTTTCTAAAAGAAAAATAATTTTTTTTAAATTTATGTGTATGACTTAGTTATGCCTGGATGTATGTAAGTGCACCCATGTCGTGCAATGCCTGTGGCAGATAGAAGGAAGTGTCAGATTCCCTGGAACTGGAGTCATAGGTGGTTGTTAGCCACCATGTAGGTGCTAGGATTCTAATCTGGATCTTCTGTTAGAGAAGCCAGTGGTCTTAACCAGTGAACCATCTCTCCAGCCCCCAGCCCCCTAAAATTTTTTTACTACCCAATTTTCTAACAGCCTCAATTGTCATTCTTGGGCCTGAAGACTTCTTTTCTCCCCAAGTTAGCTGGGCTGTCCAAAACTCAGATTTGTGGAAAAACAAATGAAACTGCTACTTTGTGGCAAACAGCAAGAACTAAACATGCAAAGGCCTCACTATGAACTGCTTAGGCTGTAACAAGAAACTAAACCAAGTTTTCAATTTGGAAAGGAATGTAGGGTGGGCCTATCTTCTGAAGAACCACAAATAGGGTGCCTTTCAGGAGTTGTGGGTTGTTGACAGATATGCCACTGTCTTCTGGTGACTATTGATCATCTCATATCTCACAGCTTGGTTCACAGACCCACTACTTAAGGGTACCACAATATATATTATTTGGTCCTGAATTCATTCAATAGTAATTACCCTGATTATAGAGGACAACAGGGCACCCTGGAGAGCAGAAAAACTCAATAAACTGCCATCATTGAAGACAGCAGCTTTTCCTCAACAGATTCAACCTCAACACAGAATGTAGACAGACTCCATTCACCTCCTCAGAGACAGCCATTAACTCCAGGTGCCCCCATCACAGCCCAGAGGATTAATCCTCTTACTCACCAAAGGCCTCAAGATCGTTAAGGCCAAGGCTAAATGTTTAAACTGTGAGTACCCAGCTACCACTTCAACACCCTGGAATTGCAAAGGGTGGTGCTACAGTAGCCCTTTGATGAGGTATTGGGAGAGGGACTATATTTTATTTATCTCTGACACTAAAAGGAAATTCAGTTAAGGTTCAAAGTCAACAGCTTCACACACCTGCAAACTATACCAGGCCTCAGGTACTTGCTAGCTGGGTCACCTCTCAAATTACTTCATTTCTGTTTCCCAGGGACACATATACTAAAAATAGTAACAATAGCAATTGTCTAAGTAGTGTGTTGTTAGGCCAGAATAAAGCCAAGCCCTCAACCTTCCCATGGACTGCTAAAGCAGATCATTATCTGAAGGGCAGTGTGTGATATCAATTGATTATCATGAATATCCAATAAATGCAGTCAATATAACACAACACATAATCGAGTGCCCCCCCAAAAGTCAACAAGTGACATGTTGGCTCCAGACATCATGTGAGCACTGGATAAGTGAAATCCAAACTGCAAAACCTATCTCTGAGTTCTTTCCGGAAATCAACTAGGGAGTCCTATGTGATCACACCCTTTAACCGAGGAATGCCACTTTGGGGACTATGATCCAAGATATATTTTAAAAAGACAAATAAAACTGTGTAACTTGTAAATGGTCTACAGAAACAAGTTGGCAATGGTGGATCACAGACCCACATCAGGGAAAAGGGAGATAAGCATGGCTTGTTTGGACAGCGGGATGATGAGACTTCAGCAGGTTCAGGGCTCAAAATCATGAGGACCACTTAGAAAACTGTAGGAGGTCACTTAAGTTCAGAATCAGACCCACAAACTTAGAGAATTAATATGAAGCTAGAAGCAGCTGCCTCTGTAAACAACTGGAAAATTAGGCAGTCCTTGATTTTTCTGGTTGTGGTAACCTCAGTTGTCAACTTGATACACCTGGGCAGAGAGAGGAGCCTCAATTAGGGAATTGCTTCTATTGGGCTGGTCTGTGGGGCATTTGCTTGATTGTTGAGTGATGTCGGAGGGCCCAGCCCACTGGGGGCAGTGCCACCCCTGGGCAGGTTGTTCTGTGTTGTATAAGCAACAGGCTGAGCACAGGCTAAAGAAGGAAGCCAATAAGCAGCATTCCTTCACGGCCTGTGCTTCAGCTCCTGCCTCCAGGGTCCTACCCTGAGTTCCTACTTTGGGGTCGCTCATGAACTGTGACCCGGGAGATGTAAACCAAATAAACTCTTTTCTCCCCAAATTCGTATTGGTCAGAGTGTTGTCACAGCAGCGGAGAAACAAATTAGAACACTGTGCTATGATTTCTTTTTAGGAGATTCTATGCCATGCTTAACTCCTGGTTTAATTTAAATTTATTTGCTCAGTTAAGTAAACACACATTTTTAAAATGAAGAATGAATCCATGTTGAGCTCAGCCAGGCCTTGAGATTCCTTCCTCAAATCCAAGAACAGTTTCTGAAAAGTTCAGTCGAAATCAGACGTTCTCCCTCACAATATAGGAGATGCACTGCTCCATCGCCGACCCCCCCGACCCCCCGGAAAAAAAAACTCCTCAGACAACTCCCTCTGAAGAGAGGCCACCCTGGGAGGGAAGCCTGCTGGGAGGCAGGCTGGGTAGTTTCAGCTGCCTGGACCCAGGAAGTAGGAAGTTGCCCTACCTGCCAGGAAAGATTTGGGCCAAGTCTAGCATTAGGCTGGTAGGAGGCTCAGTCTAGAGGGAACCCCTTTTCCACTGGAGAAAGTCCCAGAAGCTATACCCACCTCCCTTTCTTTCACTGGAGTCACTGTAATGACCTGGTTTCCTCAGGAAGAAATCTGGACCTTGAGAGACTTATCCCATGTACACACATTGTAAGTGCAGACACATTCTTTGCATACTTATATGTTCTGCACAGCTACCGTGTACACACAAACTCTGCATACAAACACCACATACCTGCAAAGTATGGTTAAGGTAAGCCTCACCATTCATTGGTGGTGGGCTTGTCACAGGTCTTTCCCCTCCATAGGATATGATGGGAAGACAACAACAGTTCTATGGATTTTTTTGAAAATCTTAGTCCATACTGTAGTGGCACACTCTCAGACTTAGGAAGCAGAAGCAGGAGGCCCTAACCCTAACCGTAAACGCATCCCTAGCACTAACCCTAACACTATACCTAACCCTATGACCCTATCCCTATCCTAAACTCTAACCCTAACGGTGCCCTACCTTAACCCTATCTGTAACCTGAAGCTTGACCCTATCCTTAACCCTAACCCTAAACCTATCTGTAACCTGATACTTAACCATAATCTTAACCCTAACGATAACACTATCCCTAAACCTAACTCTAACTCTAACCCTAACCCTAAACATATCCAGAACCCTATCGCTTATCCTTAAGCCTAACCCTAATCCTAATCCGATCCCTAACCCTATACCTAATTCTAACCCCTAACCCTAACCACAACCCTCTAACCTTAACCATCTAACCCTAACCCTTACCCTAACCCAAACATATATTAACCCTAACCCTAAACTACCCCAAATGTGACCCTTAACCTAACCTTATCCCTAACCCTAACCCTAACCCTAACACTAACCCTAACCCTTACCCTACCTGGACCCTATCCAAAACCTGAATCTTAAGCCTAACCTTAACCGTAATGCTAACACAATCCCTAACCCTAACTCCAACTCTAACCCTAACCTTAAACATATCCAGAAACCTATCCCTTAACCCTCAATCTAACCTTAATCTAATCTGATCCCTAACCCTATACCTAATCCTAACCCCCTAACCCTAACCCCAACCCTCTAACCCTAACCCTAACCCTACGTGTAACCTGAATCTTGACCCTAACCTTAACCCTATTGCTAACACTATCCCTAAACATAAATCTAACTCTAATCCTAACCTTAAATATATCCAGAACCCTATCCCTTAACCCTAAATCTAAACTTAATCCTAATCCGATCCCTAACCCTAAACCTAATCCTAACCCCAACCCTCTAACCCTAACCATCTAACCTTAACCCTTACCGTAACAGAAACGTATCTTAACCTTAACCGTAAACTATCCCTAACCCTCACCCTTAACCTAACCTTACCTCTAACCCTAACCCTAACCCTAAACACCCTAACAACCCTAACAACTCTAACAAACTTAACCCTAACAACCCCTAACCCTAACCCCAACCTAACCGTAACCTAACCCTAACCCTAACCCTAATCGAACACTAACCTTAACCCCTAACCCTTAAACGAAAACCCTAAACCCTAACCCCTAACCCCAAACCCTAACCACTAACCCCTAACCTCTAACCCTAACCCTAACCCTCACCATTCATTGGCGGTGGGCTTGACACAGGTCTTTCCCCTCGATAAGTTGTGATGGGAATGGAACATCACCTCTATGGTGTTCTTTTTAAAAACTTAGTCCTTTTTGTAGTGGCACCAATATACTTATAGTCTCGGCACTTAGCAGGCAGAAGCAGGAGGCTCTAACCCTAACCCTAACCCTAACCTTAACCCAAACCCTAACCCTAAACGAATACCTAACAATAACCCTAACCCTAACCTCAAAACAATACCTAATCCTAAATACCTATCCCTATCCAAAACTCTAACCCTAATGGTAACCCTACCTTAACCCTATCAATAAGCAGAATCTTAACCCTAAACTTAACCCTAACCCTAGCCCTATCCATAACCTGAATCTTAACCCTACCCTTAAACCTAATGCTAACGCTATCCCTAAACATAACTCGAAGTCTAACCCTAACCTTAAACATATCCAGAACACTGTCCCAGACCTCGAAATCCAACTTTAATCCTAATCCGATCCCTAACACTATACCTAATCCTAAACACCTTACCATAACTGCAACTCTCTAACCCTAACTCCGCAAACTTAAGCCTTACCATAACCCAAACCTATCTTAACCCTAACCCCAAACTATCCCTAACCCTGACCCTTTACCTAACCTTATTAGAAACCAAACCAGAACCCTAACCCAAACCATAACCCAAACCCTATCCGAAACCCGAACCGTAACCTGACCCCAAACCCTAGCCATACCCTAGCCCTAGCCCTAACCCTAACCTTGACCCTAACCCTAACACTAACCCTAAAACCCTAACCCTAACCCTAACCTCTAACCATAACCCTAAACGTATCCCTATCCCTAACCTAACCCTAATCCTAACCTTAACCCTAACCCCTAACCCCTAACACCTAGCCCCTAACCTTAACCCTAACCCTAACCTAACCATAACCTAACCCTAAACCAGCTCTAACCCTAACCCAACCCTAACACCAAACCTAACCTGAGACCCCTGACCCCTAACCACTAAATCAAACCTTAACCCCTAAACCTAACCGCTAACCTTAACCCATTCCTAAACCCTACAAACCTAACCCTAACCCCTAACCCTAACCCTAACCCCTAACCCCTAACCCTAGCCCCTAACCCCTAACACTAACCCTAACCCTAACCCCTAACCCCTAACCCCTCACCCCAACCCCAAAC
>NW_008341051.1:9252-11055 GCF_000622305.1 Nannospalax galili | reverse complement strand
TTATGCAACTTGGGAGTCTTTTAGATAGGCCCACTGAAGGGGTACCCCAATGCCTCACCCTGCCCCCTGTTCAGCATGGAATAAGCCAGAGTAGTCAGTGTTTGGGTTCGGGTTGCAGTTAGGGTTAGAGTTTAGGCTTGGGGTTAGAGTTTAGGGTTAGGGTTAGGGTTAAGGCTAGGTTTCAGATTCAGGTTAGGGTAATGGTTAGGGTTGGGGTTAGTGTTATGGCTAGATCTAGGGCTAGGGCTAGGGCTATGTTTAGGGTTAAGGGTTAAGAGTTCGATGTAGGGCTAGGACTAGGGCTAGGATTTGGGTTCAGGTTCGCGTTGGGGCTGGGGCTGGGAATGTGTTTGAGGTTTTGGTTGGGGTTGGGGTTCGGGTTGTTTGGTTTTGGGTTCGGTTTAGGGTTCAGGTTCAGGTTAGTGTTAGGGTTAGGGGTAGGGTTCGGGTTTGGGTTCGGGTTCTGGCTCTGGTTCATGTTAGGATTAGTGTTCTGGTTCGGGGTCAGTTTAGGTTTAGGGTTAGAGCTTAGGGTTAGGGATAGAGTTTAGGGTTAGGGTTAATGTTAGGGATAGGGTTTAAATTTGGGTTCGGGTTATGGTTAGGGTTAGAGTTATTGTTACGGCTAGATCTAGGGCTAGGGCTAGGGCTAGTGCTAGAGCTAGAGCTACTTTTAGGGTTAGAGTTAGGATTCGGGTTTGGGTTACGGTGAGAGTTTAGGGTTAGTGTTACATTTAGGTTTAGGAATAGGGTTTAGGTTCGGTTTCATGTTCGGGTATGGTTTGGGGATTGGCCTTAGCCTGGGGTTGGGGTTGGGGTTGGGTTTGGAGTTCATGTTCATATTCAAGTTTGCTTTCTGATAGGCTTGGGGTTAGGGTTCGGGTTCGGGTTCGGGTACGGTGTAGTGTTAAGGTTAGGCTTCGGGTTAGGGTTCGGATTAGGGTTCGGATTAGGGTTAGGTTTAAGGTTAGGGTTAGAGGTCACGGTTAGGGTTAGGATTAGGGTTAGAGGTCAGGGTTAGGGTTAGGGTTAGCATTAGAGGTCAGAGTTAGGGTTGGGGTTAGGGTTAGGGCTTGGGTTCTGGTTAGGGTTAAGGTTATGGTTAGGGTTAGTTTAAGGGTTAGGGTTAGGGTTGGGGTTGGGTTAAGGTTAGAGGTTAGGGATAGTGTTGGGGTTAGGTTTAGGTTTAGAGTTAGGGTTAGGGTTACATGTTAGGGTTAGGGTTAGGGCTTGGGTTAGGGCTAGGGCTAGGGCTAGGTCTAGGGTTCAGGTTCAGGTTCGAGTTTGGTTTCGGGTTAGGTTTAGAGCTAGGGCTAGTGCTAAGGTCCGTGTTCGGTTTCGAGTTTGGGTTCGGGTTAGCATTAGAGGTTATCATTAGGGTTCAGGTTCGTGTTCGGGTTGGAGCTGGAGCTGACGCTGGGGCTGAGGTTAGGCTTGGGGTTGGGTTCGGGATCAAGGTCAGGTTAGGATTAGCGTTTGTGTTCGGGTTGGGGTTCGGTTAGTGTAAGCGGTAGCATTAGGGTTAGGGTTACAGGTTAGTGTTAGGGTTAGGGCGAGGTTTAGGGCTAGGGCTAGGGATAAGTCTAGTTTTGTGTTGCTATTCGGGTTCAGTTTAAGGTTAGTTTTATGGCTAGGGTTAGAGTTAGGGTTAGGGGTTTGGGTTAGGGTTAGGTTTCGGATTAGGGTTAGGCTTAGTGTTAGGGTTAAGGTTAGCGTTAGGGTTAGGGTTAGGGTAGTGTTAGGGTTAGGGTTAGTGCAGGGGAGGTTTAGGGATAAGGTTAGTGTTGGGGTTAGTTGTTAGGT
>NW_008341051.1:0-9188 GCF_000622305.1 Nannospalax galili | reverse complement strand
GGTGAGGGTTAGTGTTAGGGTTAGGGTTAGGATCAGGTATAGGTTGTTACTGTAGTTAAAACGAAAGAACAATAGAATTTCTCATTTCACAAAGGTCTTTATGAGTTGTATGAAAAGGGACTCTGGCATCAGTTTCCCCAGGTTGCTTAAGAAAAATATGTGTCACATCTGTTACAAAGTGCTTGATTTCCCATAGAAAGCACAGTAGGCTTTCTGGAAGAGTTTGGGTTAGGGTTAGCAATAGTGTTAGGGTTATGTTTAGGGTTAGGGTTACAATTAGGTGTTAGGGGTTTAGCGATAGTGTTAGGCTTAGGGATAGGGTTCAGCTTAGGATTAGAGTTAGGGGTAAGGGTTACAGTTAGGATTAGGGTTAGGGTTACTGTTAGGTTTAGGGTTAGGGTTAGGGTTAGGGTTAAATTTAGGATTAGTGGTTAGAGGTTAGGGATTAGGGTTATGGTTCGGAGTAAGGTTAGGTCTACGGCTAGGGCTAGGGTTAAGGTTAAATGTTAAGAGTTATATTTAGGCGTAGGGGAAGGGCTAGGGCAAGGGAGAGGGCTAGGACTAAGGCTTGGTTTAGGTTTAGGGATCTGGTTCATGTTCAGGTTCGGGTTCGTGCTGGCGCAGGGCGTGGGTTTGGGGTTCTGTTTCGGGTTCATGTTCTGGTTCGTGTTCTGATTAGGGTTTGGGTTAGGTTTTGGGGTCCGGTTTCGGTTAGTGTTTGGGTTACTATTAGGTTCAGTGTTAGGGATAGCGTTTAGGGTTAGGGTTAGGGCTCGGGTTCAGGTTATGTTTCTGGTTCGGGTTAGGGTTAGGTTTAGGGATAGGGTTAACAGTTAGGGTTGGGTTTGGGTGTAGGGTTAGTGTTCGGATTAAGAGGTAGGGCTCGGGCTAGGGCTAGGTCTAGGTTTAGTTTTAGGGTGACGGTTAGGGTTACAGTTCGTGTTCGGTTTCGGGTTCAGTTTCGGCTTTGGTTTTGGGTCTGGTTAGGGTTAGGGTTAGGCATTAGGGTTAGTGGTAGGGCTAGGGCTAAGCCTTGGGCTCGGGTTAGGCCCAGGGCTAGGTTTCGGTTTAGGGTTAGGGTTAAGGATTAGGGTTAATGCTAGGTTTAGGGTTAGGGTTAGAGTTAGGGTACAGGTTTGTGATAAGGATGGGGTTGGGGCTCAGGCTGAGCCTGGGGCTAGGATTTTGGTTGAGGTTGGGGTTGGGGTTCGGGTTCGGTTTCGGGTTCAGGTTAGGGTTTGGGTTCGGGTTTTGGTTAGGGTTAAGATTAGAGGTTAGGTTTAGGAGAAGGCTTAGGGTTAGGGTTAGGGTTAGAGTTTGGGTTCACGTTCGGGTTTTGGTAAGGGTTAGGGTTAGGGTTAGGGTTTGGGTTCGGGTTCTGGCTCATGTTAGGTTTCATGTTAGGGTTGGGTTTAGGGTTCAGGTTCGGGTTCTGGTGCGTGTTAGGGTTCAGGTTTGGTTTCGGGTTCTGGTTCGGGTTAGGGTTAGGTTAGAGGTTAGGTTTAAGGTTAGGGTTTGGGTTCAGGTAAGCGTAAGGGTTCGGGTTCGGGTTCAGGTTTGGGTTCGGGTTCGGGTTAGGGTTAGGTTTAGGCGTAGATTTAGGATTCGTGTTAGGGGTTCTGGTTAGGGTTATGGTTAGGTTAGGTTTAGAGTTAGGGCAATGCTAGGGCTATGGCTAGGGCTTGGGCTAGGGCTAGGTTTAGGGGTAAGGGTTAAGGGTTAGAACTAAGGCAAGGATAGGGCTAGGATTCGGCTTTGGGTTCAGGTTGGGTCTCAGGCTGGGGCTGGGACTGGGGATTGTTTTGCGGCTAGTGTTGGGGGTGGGGTTGATGTTAGTGTTTGGGTTCAGGTTCGGATTAGGTTTCGGGTTCTGGTTAGGGTTAGGGTTAGGGTTAGGAGTAGAGTTCGGGTTTGGGTTGGGGTTTGGGTTAAAATTTGGGTTAGGGTTAGGGTACGGGATAGGGTTAGTGTTACGGTTCGTGTTCAGTTTTGATTTTGGGTTCGGGTTAGGGTAGATTAGAAGTTAAGGTTAGGGTTCGTGTTCGGGTTCAGGTAATGGTTCAGGTTAGGGTTCAGTTTTGGGTTCCGTTTAGGGTTACAGTTAGGTTTGGAGTTTAGGGTTAGTCTTAGTGTTAGGGTTTGGGTTGGGAGTTCAGGTTAGGGTTAGAGTTAGGTTTAGGTTTAGGGTTAGGGCTCTGCTGGAGCTATGGCTAGGTCTAGGGCTAGGGTTAGAGTTCAGAGTTAAGGTTTAGGTCTAGGTCTAGGCCTAGGGTTCTGGTTTGGGTTCAGGTTGGAGCTGGGGCTGGGACTGGATTTGCTGCTGTGGATGGGCTTGGGTTTCGGGTTAGTGTTCAGGTTCGGGATAGGATTAGTGCTCGGCTTTGGTTTAGGTTCAGATTCTGGCTCTGGTTAGTGTTAGGGTTCGGGTTTGTGTTCGGGTTCGGGTTATGGTTAGGGTTAGGGTTCAGATTCGGGTTAGGGTTAGGGTTCTGGTTCAGGTTAAGGTTACTGTTTTGGGTTAGGGGTTAGGTATTAGGGTCAGGGGTAGGGTTAGGTTTAGGGTTAAGGTTAGGGTTAGGGCTAGGGCTATGGCTAGTGCTAGGGCTAGGGCTAGGGTTTGGAGTCAGGTTTCAGTTCGAGTTTGGGTTAGGGTTTGGGTTATGGTTAGGGTTAGGGTTCTAGTTTGGTTTCGGGTTCAGATTCAGTTTAGGGTTAAGTTAGAAGTTAGGGATGGGGTCGGGTTTGGGTAAGGGTTTGATTTAGGGTTCATGTTCGGTTTTGGGTTAGGGTTAGGGTTAGGATTAAGGTTAGAGTTTAGGGTTAGGGTTAGGGTTATGGTTAGGATTAGGTTTAGGGATACAGATAGGCTAGGGCTATGGCTAGAATTATGTCTAGGGTTAGGGTTAAAAGCTAAGGGTAGGGTTAGTGTTTGGGTTAGGGTTAGAGGTTAGGGTTGGTTTAGGGTTAAGGTCAGTGTTAGGATTTGGGTTAGGGTTGGTGCTGGTGATGTGACTGGGGTTGGTTGTTTGTTTGGGGTGGGGTTCAGTTTCGTGTTCGGGTTCGGCTTCGGATTAAGTTTCTGGTTCGGATTCTAGTTATAGTTAGTGTTAGTGTTAGTGTTAGGATTCGTGTTGGGGTTAGGGTCAGGGTTAGGATTAGAGTTTATGATTGGGGTTAGGCTTAGTCTTAGGGTTAGGGTTAAGGTTTTTGTTCGGGTTAGGTTTAGGGTTAGGATTAAGGTTAGAGGTTAGTGTTAGGGTTAAGGTTAGGGGTTTGGGTTATGCTGAGAATTAGGTTTAGTGATAGGGCTAGGCTAGGGGTATGGCTATGCCTAGGGCTAAGATTAGGTTTAAGGGTTAAGGGCAGGGATAGGGTTAGGGTTAGGGTTAGAGGTTAGGGTTGGGTTAGGTTTAGGTTTAGGGTTAGGGTTAGGGTTAGGCTTCTGGTTCAGGTTGGTGCTGGGGATGGGACTGGGATTAGAGTTGCGGTTGGGTTGGGTTTCAGGTTTGTGTTTGGGTTCAGCTTCAGATTAGGTTTCTGGTTCGGGTTCTGATTCTGGTTAGTGTTAGTGTTAGTGTTAGGGCTCGGGTTCGGGTTTGGGTTAGGGTTAGGGTTAGAGTTTATGGTTGGGGTTAGTGTTAATCTTAGGGTTAGGGTTAGGGTTTGGGTTCGGATTTTGGGTAGGGTTAGGGTTAGTATTAGGGTTAGAGGTTAAAGTTGGGTTAGGGTTGGAGTTAGGGTTAGGGTTAGTTTTAGGGTTAGATATTAAAATTGGGTTAGGTTTGGTGTTAGGTTTATGGATTGGGTTAGAGGTTAGGGTCATGGTTAGGTTGATGGTTAGGGTTTGGGTTTAGGGTTAGGGTTAGGGTTTGGAATAGAGTTAGGGTTAAGGCTAGGGCTAAGGCTAGGCCTATGGATAGGGTTTGGGTTCGGGTTCGGGTTAATGTTAGGGTTAGAGTGTGGTTTAGTTTGTGTTCAGGTTCGGGTTGGGGCTGGGGGCAGGGCTGGTGCTGAGGCTGGAGCTGGTGTTCTCTTTCGGCTTCATGTTCAAGTTTGCATTATGATTAGGGTTCTGGTTACGGTTAGAGTTCAGGTTCGCATTCAGGTTCGGGTTAGTGTTTATGTTATGGTTAGGTTCAGGGTTAGGGATAGCATTTAGGGTTAGGGTTAGGGCTCAGGTTCATGTTAGGGTTTGGGTTTGGGTTCGGGTTAGGCTTAGGTTTAGGGTTAGAGTTTAGGGTAGTGTTAGGGTTAGGGATACGAATTAGGGCTAGGGCTAGGGCTAGGGCTATGTTTAGGGTTAGTGTTAATGTTACGGTTCGGGTTTGGGTTCGCGTTCGGGTTCAGTTTTGGGTCTGGTTAGTGTTAGGTATAGTGGTTAGCATTAGTGTTAGGGCTAGGGCTAGGGCTAGGGCTAGGGCTAGGGTTAGGGTTAGGGATACGAATTAGGGCTAGGGCTAGGGCTACGGTTAGGGTTAGGGTTAGTGTTAGTGTTAGGGTGAGGGATACGAATTAGGGCTAGGACTAGGGCTACGGTTAGGGTTAGGGGTTAGTGTTAGTGTTAGGGTGAGGGATACGAATTAGGGCTAGGACTAGGGCTACGGTTAGGGTTAGGGGTTAGTGTTAGTGTTAGGGCTAGGGCTAGGCTCAGGGCTAGGACTAGGGCTACGGTTAGGGTTAGGGTTAGGGTTAGGGTTAGGGTGCAGGTTGGGGCTAAGCCTGGGCCTGGGCCTTGGCCTGAACCTGGGGCTAGGGTTGGGTTTGCGGTTGCGCTTGGGGTTAGGGTTACTGTTCAGTTTCGGGATAGGATTAGGTTTCTGCTTAAGGTTAGGGTTCAGGTTCTGGCTCTGGTTAGTGTTAGGGTAAGTGTTCGGATTACAGTTAGGGTTATACTTTAGGTTTAGGGTTAGGGTTAGGGATTGGTTTCAGATTTACGTTTGGGTTATGGTGAGTGTTAGGGTGAGGGTTATGGCTAGATCTAGGGCTAGGGCTAGGGCTTGTGCTAGAGGTAGTTTTAGGGTTAGGGTTAGGGTTTGGTTTTGCGTTCAGGTTCGGTTTTGATTTCGGTTTCAGGCTCTGGTTCAGTTTACGGTTAGGGTTAGTGTTAGGTTTAGATCTTAGTGTTAGGGTTAATGTTAGCATTAAGGTTTGGGTTTAGATTCGGGTTAAGTTTTGGGTTCATGTTAGTGTTTCTGTTGTTGTTAGGGTTAGGGTTAGAGGTAGGGTTAGGATAGGGCTAGGGTTAAGGATAGGGCTAGGGCTAGGGCTAGGATTCAGATTCGGGTTCAGGATAGGGTTAGGGCTCGGGCTATGTCTACGGTTCAGGTAAAGGTAAGATTTCAGGGCAGGGTTCGGGTTTGGGTTAGGGTTAGAGGTAAGGGTTAGATTTAGGGTTAGGGCTGGGTTAGGTTTATGTGTTATGGTTAGGGTTAGAATTAGGGTTAGGTGTTAGGGTAGGGTTAGAGTTAGGGTTACATTTATTGTTAGGGTAGGTGTACGGTTATGGTTAGCTTCTGATTTAGGTTTAGCGTTATGATTAATGTTAGGTTTAGGGTTAGGGTTAGTATTTCGTTTAGGTCATGGTGAGAGTTAGGGTTAGGGTTAGGGTGACAGTTAGGGTTAACTTTAGACTTACGTTTAGGTTTAGGGTTAGGGTTGGGTTAGGGTTTGGATTAGGTTAGGGTGAGAGTTAGCCATAGCATTATGGTGAGCGTTACCATTAGTGTTAGGGTTAGAGTTAGGGATACGGTTAGGAATAGGTACTTACTGTAGTTAAAATGAAAAAACTGTAGCGTTTCTCATGTCACAAAAGTCTTTATGAGTTGTATGTAAAAGGACTGTGGCATCAATGTCATTCAGGTTGCTCAGAAAAATATGTGTCACAGCTGTTCTCAGTGCATGCTTTCACATGGAAAGCAAAGTAGGTTTTCTGGTAGTGTTTCACTAAGTGCATGCTTTCACATAGAAAGCAAAGTAGGTTTTCTGGTAGTGTTTCGGTTAGCGTTGGTGATAGGGATAGGGTTAGGTTTAGGGTGAGCGTTAGGGCTAGGGTTAGGGTTAGGGTTAGTTTTAGGATTAGGTGTTAGGGCATGGGTTAGAGTTAGGGTTAGGGTTATTGTTAGGGTCGGTTTACGGTTATGGTTAGCTTTAGATTTAGGATTAACGTTATGATTAAAGTTAGTTTTAGGGTTAGTGTTTGTAATTGGATTAGGTCGTGGTGAGAGTTAGGGTTAGGGGTAGTGTGAAGGTTAGGGTTAACTCTAGCGTTAGTTTTAGGGTTAGGTTTAGGGTTGGGTTAGGGTTTGGATAAGGTTAGGGTGAAGTTAGGGGTAGAGTTAGGGTGAGGGTTAGTGTGCGTTAGGGTGAGGGTTAGTGTTAGGGTTAGGGTTAGGATCAGGTATAGGTAGAGTAAGAAGTAAAAAACTACACATCAACAAAACAACCCAATTAAATATTAAGGCAAGAGCTACACAGAAAATTCTCAAAAGATGAAACACAATGCATGAGAAGTACTTTTTTAAATGCTCAACAATTTTAGCCAATGGGGAAATGGAAATTAAAATTACTTTACCAAGAAAAATGTCTATAATAGTTGAAAAACAAAGAAAAATCTTCCACCACATGATTAGGCTGTAAGAAAACATGTCCACAAAACCAGCCCTTTAAAGAATACTGAAGCAATACAAAGAATGAGGTATGGACAACAGAAACTAAATGAAGCTGTAGTTGTAGAAACACAAAATTAGACTAAGAATTCAAACAGTAATCAAAATGATGGCAACCAATACACAGCTTTAAATATGAATGGACTGAACCACCAGTGAAGAGACACATGCTAGTTGAATGGATTAAGAAACAAAACCCAGAGAGCGTGGGTTCAGACCTACATCAGTGTAGCAGGCTTGGATCTCAGCACACTGCCAGAGAGTGCCCATTTCTTACCTCCCTCTGCCCTCCCTCTGGCATAGGGTTGAGAATGCAGGGGACTGCCTGAGACCACCCAGATCCTGCTTCCACATGTGAAGAAAGCCTGAGTGTACCTGATGGGAACCTGAATTGGACTTCGGTGGATACTCTAGAATAGTTGATCTGAAGCCATCAGTTCACTCCAAATTAATCCTGAGATGAATTGAACCCTGTACCAACCAGCTTTACGTAACCAATAAAGAAAGGATCTAGGCACCCTGATAATACAAATAGAAGCATACTTCAACTTAATTCTCATATCAGAATCATATATAACAAAAGAAATTCACATGCCAAAACCACAATGAAAGAATAATGAAATGGAAAGCCAAAATACTATGTCCCAACCAAACTCCACCAATTCTATAGGAGTTCTACAAAGAAAACCCCCTAATGATAACCCAGAGCACTGAATTTAAAAGAACAATCATAAACATGATCAAGGAATTCAATGAAATTAAAGAACACACAAACAAATCAAAGAGCTAAAAAATAGTGCTTAACTTCTGAATGAATTCACAAAAAAGATGGAAACATTGAAGAAAACTCAGGCAGAAATGAAAAAGGAAGTGCAAAACTCAATAAGATGACTTGAAACAAAAAGGGTAAGCCTCACCTCTAGAATGAATGAAATGGAAAAGAGAATATCAACCCTGGAGGGTAAAGTTGAAGAATTGGACCACTCAGGCAAAGACTATGGAAAATTTAAAAAAAAACAGGTATAGAATATGCAAGAGATTTAGAAAGCTACAAAAGAAACAAGTCATATATAAAGGAAAACCCATCAGAATTATATCTGACTTTTCAGTGCAAGCTATGAAAGCCAGAAGAACCTGGGCCAAAGTATCCCCAGTTCTAAATGAACAGAGATACCAACCCAGATTACTTTACCCAGCCAAAATCTGTATTATAGTCAAAGGGGAAAGAAAAATTTTCCATGACATAAATAGGCTGAAGGAATTCATGTCCACAAAACCAGCTTTTCAGAGAGTTCTGGAAGCAATACAAAGATCTGAAGAAAGGAATGACTATACCCAAGGGATTGAGGAAAGAAATCCAATGAAGGTATAACTGTGGAAAAGTACAGCTATATCAAGAATGTAAACAGAAATATAAATGACAGGATTCAATACCCATTTTCATTAATAACCTTAAATATCAATGGACTGAATTCCCCAGTCAAAAGACACAGGCTAATTAAACGGATTAAGAAACAAAATCTGCTCTCCTAGCCTGCTCTCCTACCCTCAGGCATCTCTTGGGGTAAGTCTATCGCAGAGCCCTCTATGCCTTCACTCCCCAAGCCTCATCCATCCTTCCATCTCCCCCGCTGTTCTCTACTCCTAGTTTGGGCCCTGCGCCATTCCTAGTTTTGGGTCCCCAGACACCTGGAGAACCAATACTGCTTCCTGATCCTTTTCACCCAGACCAACTTAGTGCCTTCCTTGGGCTCCAAGAGCACTGTTTCTGGATCTGGCCCCACCCTCACCTCTCTCTGCTTCCCGGGACCTGCACCACTGGCTAACTCTCCTAACCTGCTCTCCTATACTCAGGCCTCTTGGGCCAGGTCTATCACAGAGCTTTCCGTGCCTTGAGACCCCAGCCTCATTCACCCTTCCATCTCCCCCGCTGTTCTATACCCCTAGTTTGGGCCCTGCGCCATTCCTAGTCTTCGGTCCTAAGACATCTCGGGAACTAATACTGCTTCCTGATCCTTTTCACCCAGACCAACTTAGTGCTTTCCTTGGGCCCCAGGAGGACTGCTTCTGGACCTGGCCCTGCCCACACCTCCCTCTACTTCCCTGGTCCTGCAACACCCGCCAGCCTCTTTCTGGGGCTGACAGCCTCTTTCTAGGGCTCAGAGACTTACCTTTCCTCTCCCTGATGCTTTGCATACAGTACAACACAGCTACTCAATCCACTTCCTGAGAAATCTTGGGGCTTCTTCCCACCCCATCTGCCTTTGCATCCCTGTGTGGCACCCCCACGGCCAGGATCTAAGGTCAGTTCAACACCCAAGTTCTTGAGGCCAAAATCATTCTTTGAAGATTCCAGACCTAAGGAGAAAGTCTAAAAACTACTGACCCAAATTGGAATTGGGCCACTGCGGAACACCTGAAGACAAAAATCAATCTGGCCACAACAATATAAAATCAAAAGACAGAACCAGGAGCTTAGACGAATCAGCTCTTCATACCCAAAAAGTAAACTACAAAGACACA
>NW_008341050.1:2979823-2998610 GCF_000622305.1 Nannospalax galili | reverse complement strand
CAAGAACAACCAGTGTTCTTAACTGTTGAGCCATCTCTCTAGTCCCTGTTTGTTTTTAAACTTTATTTTTTTATGTGTATGAATGTTTTGCCTGCATGTAAGTGCACTTGTGCAGTGCCTGTGGAGGCTCTAAGAGGGCATCAGATCCCCTGGAACTGGAGTTACAGACAGTTGTTAGCTGCCACGTGGGTGCTGGGATTTGAATCTGAGTCTTCTGCAAGAGCAGTCAGTGCTCTTAACCACTGAGCCATCCCTCCAGCCTCTGGTTTGGTTATTGAGATAGTCTCATGCAGCCCAGGTTGGCTGCCAGCTTATGTTACTGAGGATGATCTTGAACTCCTGATCCTCCTGTGTCCATCAACCAAGTGTTGGGATTGCAGATGTGTACCACTGCATCCAGAATAAGGAGGTGGGTTTCTGAGCTAAGAGGACTCAGGGTTGGAAGCACTCACACATGCATACCAGTTACCTGAGTAGAAACTGGACTCTGTCTCTGTGAGAGTCCCAGCAGAGGCCAGGAGATTTTTTGGTAACATTCATTCATCCACTGGATCTTCATCTGCCCATCTCACCCATCATCAGATTCATTCATCAAATTTATGCTTGGTCAGTACCAGTACTTGCTAGTGGATGCAGTTCCATAAATAGGAGTGGCCCCGGGCGGGAGAGAGTGGCTCTTGCTGCTGTTCTTGCAGAAGACCTGGGTTCAGTTCCCAGTACCCACATGGCAGCTCACAACCATCTGTAACTCCAGTTCAAGAGGATCCAATGCCCTCTTCTGGCACCCATGGTCACTACATACATGTGGTACACATACATACATGCAGGCAGAACACTCATACACATAAAATAAAAATAAATTTAAAAAAGAAAGGCTGGTGACTATTTTCAAACAGTCCTGAGAAAGGAGAAAACAAAGATTGTCCAGTGGAAGACATGGAGGCCTAGTGACAAAACATGAAGGCCGCCTTGGTCCTGCAGATCTGCTTTCTCGGGGTGGGGAGGGGTGGCTCACAACCATGTTTATTTTCACTTAGAGCCACAGACAGCACCACATGTCAAGGTCTCCTGTGCTTGTTGTGTATGGCTGAGACCAGAAATGTGAGAACAGTGGTTTCTACTAGGCTTCTAGTGCCTTCTAATCCCTTGCCTGCTGGGGATTTGAGGTTGTTGCAATGTCCCTGCTTGGACTTTGAGCCTCTGGGTTCTACACAAGCCTCACAGTTTATTGTATTAGGGGTTTCAAACCCGGTCAGGGTCCGGGCACCTTCTCTGAGCTCCTCTGAACACAAGTAGCCCTGCATAGCCAAGTCCTGTCACAGCCAAGATGCTACCATGAATCTTGTCCCCACTCCATTGGCCCATGCCTGTCCTGGGCACATGAAACAAAGACATGATTTGCTATCAGAGCCTGGCACTAGGAGCCTGCCAGTGACCACCCTGATGGGACCATGATTTGCCCCCAAATTGTGAAACAGGAGAGTTTTCCACCCCATGCAAATCAGTTTTCTTGGAAGCTGAGTTTTCCAGATGGATAGCCCTAAACCAGGGGCAGCCTACATGCACGAATGGTCTCTTTATCTTATACTGTGTTGAAAGCTGAGTTGGGCCTTCTGAGCGCTTTAAGGAGAAGTGGGTGATAGAGAGATGGCTCAGCAGTTAAGAGCAATGGCTGCTCTTGCAGAGGACCCAGGTTCAGTTCTCAGCACCCACATGGCAGCTAACAACCATCTGTGACTACAGTTTTAGGGTATCTGACGCCCTCTTCTGACCTCTTCGGGCATTGCATGACACGGGTGCTCTTACATACATGCTGGCAAGACACTTAAACACATAAAATAAAAAATTTTAAAAAAGGAATGAAAAGGGGCTTCTGAGATGACTCAGCAGGTAAATGAGCTTGCTGCCAAGCCGGATGACTAAGTTTGACCTGAGTTCTATTCCCAGAACCCACTTGGTGGGAGGAGAGAGCAGCCTTATGCAGGTTTGTCCTCTGCCCTCTACGCCTATGCTGTGACATGCTTTTACACACACACACACACAGTATGAGCACAGAGCTCACATTCCCGGAGTGGCGCTGCAGCCACTTAAGGCTGGTACCCCCTTAGATAACACATGTGCTTCTCAGCTCACCACAGGTCTCACTACCCACCCCCATTGTCCTCCAGTCAGAAATGGAATGCCTATTGTTATTTGTCACCAAGTTTATGCTGCTGTTTCTTGAGTCAGAGAGTATTTTGGAAGAGTATAAGATATTCGGGGCCCCGTGTTACCAGCAAAAGTGGACAAAACAGCTTGTATACATAACCTGACTATTCATTTTATAAAACTTGGTTGCTGGACATAGAAGTCCATCTCTAGGGGGCATATTTTGTCCTCATCCTCTCATTTGCCACCATACACCGTCATGCTCAACACCACATCCCATTCATTGGCCCTCTGTCAAGCTGTGTGCATGGTAACATAGGCCTTGATTTGTCAGGAGCAGCATGGGGGCATGGGATTGGTTCGAATAGACAAACATGCTATGCTAGAGAGGGAGGGTCTTAAAGCAGGGTGGGGACAGCTTCCCAGTCTTCTGCTGTGTGCCTGGCCAAGGTCTCCCCTATGCAGCAGTAACTTTCAGGCACAGGGATGTTCTATTACATCAACTCAGCCACCTCAGTAGGAAGTCCAAGCTTCAGTCTCTACTGTATAAAATGGGACTTTGTGAGGATTGTGGCTCCCCAGGACTCAAGTGCCCACTGCTCTTACCACACAGCCCCGCTGCGGTTTCCTGGAGGCTCTCCCAGAAGCCCTTGGGGGGCATACTCCAGGCAGGTCCCGCCAGTCAGGTGGGTTAAACACCTGGCATGATAGAGGAATTTTAGATGGCCATGGTTAAAGTGGCAGGTCTCCTCATGGGAGCCAGACTTTGGAGACCTGTCACAAGAACCCAGCAGGTCATCATCCCAGCCGTAGTCTGCATCCCAGACCTGCACCCTCAGTGGTCCCCCCGAAGCCAGGAGCACTTCCCCAAAGTCCAGCCTGGCTGCCCACTTGGGGCTGTTATTGTTCCACACTGTGCTGGTTCTCAACTCCTGGCCACCAAAGAAGACCTTCACATAGGCATCTGTAGCTGTGATCCAGTCTCCCCACAGACCCCATGCCTGGACGATGGTCACTTCCAGGTGGGCCAGGCCCCTCTGGCGTGGACAGCAGTCCTTGTTGGTGACCCTTGAATCGTGGCACATGCACTGGCATGGGTCGTGGGTATTCTTGTGCTGGCCTGGTTGGCAGGGCCGGCGACAGTCTCGCCAGCGTGCCCTGCTCATCACATACTGGCTGACAGCCTCCCTCAGTGCCTCTTTCCGTGGGTCCAGGTCTTCCAGCAGCACGTGCAGTGGTTCCAGGCTGTAGTCCACCAGTCCAGGGCTGCCGGACAGTGAAGCTACCCAAGCTGAAAACTGCTCGGGCCCAGCCTGATTCCCAAACATCAGGTCATGCATTGAGGTGTGGTGGCCGCCAACCACTTCAGCGTGGCGCTCGTGGTAGGCCTGGTGGAAGGAAGTTGTCATCTTGTGTTGTTTCTTCTTCTCTTCACAGGCCTTGAGTTCACTTGAGGAGCTAGCATGGCCAACAATGCTGACCTGGGCCTCTACCGTCAGGCAGTCCTCCACTTCATCAGCCGTGAGTCCATCCAGGGCCAGTTGGCAGGTACGCAGTGCTGTAAGCGCCGTGATGCGGCCGCCCAGTTCCACAGCTGTAATAAAGTGGGTGCCGTAGGAGGAGATGAGCCTGCGGTAAGCGGACTCTGTGGAGGTGTTGAAGTATGGGGGAAGGCTCTTGAGTGCCCTCTTGAACTCGGGATGCAGTAGAGGTTTTTGAACCAGATGAAAACTGTGGGGAGAGAGGAGCATTAGGTAATCCCAGTGGTAGGTGGTATATTTTTGATTAAATAGCACCTTCAAGATCACCCAAGGTCATATATAAGTGATGGAACCAGGACTTGAACTTGGTACCTGGCTGTATGGTTCACGCTCTGGGTCCCAGGACTGGCGAGGGAGACTTCCTCTGTCACTCTCTGGGGGACCTGGGGACTTTTTACAGTTGTTCTTCTTCAAAGTAAAGTTTAAAAATTTCTTTTCTCTCTGTTTTCTTTTTAAATTTATTTTATTTTATTTTATTTATTTATTTTTTGGTTTTTTTGAGACAGGTTTCTCTGTAGCCCCAGCTGGCCTGGAACTTGATATGTAGATCAGGCTGGCCTCAATCCCACAGATCCCCCTACCTCTGACTCCTGAGGCATGTGCCACCATGCCCAGCTAAATTGTAAAGCAATGGTAGACACTGATGACATCTCCCTAGCTTGAGAACCTAGTCATATGGCCTTCAGCCATCTGTTCCCCCGGAGTGGGCCAGTGTGCTTGAGTTTCTGACCACCATGGCTTAGTAGGCAGGAAACATCCAGTTTCACAGTAGAGGAAGGTGGTTTCCAAGCCTGAGAAATGAGAGAGGGGCTCACGAGGCTTCACTTCTTCCTGAGGATATACAGGTAGTTAGTGGTTACTGGCAAGGGAGAGACACTTTCTTCAGTGGTAAGGTGGTAAGGTACTGATGCTCCTGTAAACAACCCCTTGTCTATTCTCTCTCTCTCTCTCTCTCTCTCTCTCTCTCTCTCTCTCGTACACACATGCACACAGTAGAAGGGGATAGTTGGGAATGGGAAGGGGATCAGCAGGAGTTGAGAGAATAAGAAAGGGAAATGGGGGTGAAATGATCAAACTATATTATATACATATATGAAAATGTCATAGTGAAATTCATTATTATCTAGAATTTATATATACCGTCAAAAATCTTAAGCTCCTGGTGTGATGGTGCACACCTTTATTCCCAGCACTTGAGAGGCAGCGGCAGACAGATCTCTGAGTTTGAGGCCAACCTGGTCTACATAGTGAGTTCCAGGCCAGTTGGGGCTACAGGGAAACCCTGTCTCAAAAAGACCAAAAAAAAAAAAAAAAAAAGAATGAAATGAGGGGAGGCAACAAGATGGTTTAGTGGGTACTGTTTGCTGCTAAGTCTGACAACCTGAGTTTGATCCCTAGAATCCACAAGGTGGAAGCAGAGACTCCTGCAAGTTGTCATCTGCCTCCACACACTCACTGTTAACACACACTTGCTATAGCACATGCTCATGTGTATGCACACACAAAACAATTAAATTAATGAATGTAGTAAAATATTTTTAAATGACTGAGAAATCAGAGCAGGCGACATAAAGATGCCTGGTGGCTGCACAGTGAGGAGAGACCCAGCTAAGTCTCCTGTCTCTGTCCCTATCTGGAAAGACACCGTAAGAGGTTAGCAATGAAAGAGAACTTAGGTGCTCACTGCCTGAACCTAAATATCACCAAGTGGGGCTCTCACATAATCTTGCTCCCATATCCCCTTTCTGATCTCTCACTGGATCCCCCAGAGTTGCAGGACCTGGTGTCTGAGGACCAGTGTGATCAATGAAATAGATTTCTTTAAGAAAAAATAATTTGGTATTTTTATTTTATGTGTATGAGTGTATTTCCCACATGTATGTAAATATACCCATGTCATGCAGTGCCCACGGAGGTCAGAAGAGGGTCGGATTCCCCTGGAACTGGAGCTAAGGACAGTTGTTAGCCAACATGCTGGGAACTGAACCTGCGTCCTCTGCAAGAGCAGCCAGTGCTCTTAACTACTGAGCCATCTCTCCAGCCCTGTGACCATTATTTTTAATTGTCAACTTGATACAACCTAAAATCACCTGGGAAGAAAGTCTCAATGAGGGATTTCCCAGGTCAGGTTGGCCCGTGAGTGTGTCTGGGAGTGGGGGCAGTTGTCTTGACTGCTTAATTGATCTGGGAAGACCCAGCTTGAAAGTGGGGGCACCATTTCCTGGTTTTGGTCCCTGGACAGTAGAAAAAGTGAGCTGAGCACTAAGCACACAGCTTTCATTTCTCTCCACTCTTGACTGTGGATGCGATGTGACTCGCTGTTTCAAGTTTCTGCTGTCTTCACTTCCCTGCAATAATAGACTGTATTCTGGAATTGCAAACTAAAAGAAACCTTTTATTCCCCCCAGTTGCTTTTTGGTGAGAGCATTTCATCCCACCAACAGAAATCAAGCAGGATTGTGGTGTCCTCTTGGGAAGCAGTCTATAAACCCTACCATGCCATTCCAGGGATCTTAGACCCCTCCAAACTTCCAGCTCCTATCCCGGCTCCACTCCCCATCTCTCCATCTCTCACCTGTACAGGCGACACTCCACCGTGTCAGTGCTAAAGCTGTACTGGTCTTGGTAGGTCTTCTGGGCTGCAAAGTTGGCCATCTCAGAGTGGGAGCCAGCCACAGACACTTGTACGTTGATTTCGGGCCTGGGATTGACATCTAGCCCCGCTCGCCAGTCATTAGTGATTTTGGAAGCTGCCTCCCTGGCTGCGTCCTCTGTGGAGCTGACCTTGGCTTTGGCCACGTGACGCTGGCAGCCAGAGCCCTGGGCCCTCCAGTGGGTGATTGCCAGGGGCAGGAGCTGCAGAGCATCCTTCTGCAGGGCATTTTTACAGAGGGTGCAGGTGTTGTCGGGCCGAAGGAACTTCTCTGTGTCCACTGGGAAGGAGCCAGAGCGACGGAGGTTGGTCACGTCCACACCCTCCCCAGCCAGCCATGCGCCAGGCACGAACTTGTGTTTGTTTTTGCACTCTGAGCGAGCAGCAGTGTAGCAGGGGGCAGGGACAGGTGGGGGCAGTAGGAGAAGGCCCAGGAGGAGCAGGTGCATGGCCATGGAGCTGTGGGTGCCAGAGCCGTGAGCTCTGGGAGGCTGTGTGCACAGGGATGAAGGATGCTGTGGACTGTCAGGAGAGGGATCAAGATTTTCTTTAATTATTGAATGCCCATAATAAATAACTGGCCTTTATAGACTTGGTCCACCCCTTACATTTTGCAGAGCTCAGAGAGGTTAAATTTGTATCCCAGAGTCACTCAGTCAGGAGGAGTCCCATGCTAGGATTTCACTAAGGCCTAGTAGGAATCAAGATTGATGATTCTGTGCCCAGACAAAACTGCTAATGGTAGCTAGGCTTGGTGGTACACGCCTTTAATCCCAGCACTTGGGAAGCAGAGGCAGGCAGGTCTCTGTGAGATCAAGGTCAGCCTGCTCTACATAGCGAGTTCCAGGCCAGCTGGGGCTACAGAGAGATCCTGTCTCTAAAAGACCAAAACAAAAAACAGACAACAATAAAAGCCTGTTGCTCATGATGAGAAGGCTTGGACCACAGAAGAGGGGACAGACTGTTCAGGTTTAGGTTCTGGAAAAGGGTCATTTTGGCCCCGGAACTGGTCACCCTTTCCTATCTGATTCCTCTTCCCCCATCCCAGGGATGGAACCCAGGGTCTCATGCATGCTGGGCAAGTGCTCTACCACTGACCTACATCCCCAACTCTCTCTCTCTCTCTCTTTTTTTTTTTTTTGAGTCAAGGTGTCATTAAATTGCTCAGGATGGCCATGAAGTCACTGTATAGCTCAGGCTGGTCTTGAACTTGTGATCCTATTAAAAGCTGTGATCCTGGGGCCTGTGGCTCCTAGCTAGTTCTTACTGTCTCCCTGTCTCTAGCCCCTTGCTGGCTTCTGTCTTTCCCTTACAGATCTGGGAAGGCAATGAGCTCCCATGTGCTCTTCTTTTCCCTGACTCCCTATGAGGCTTCTCTGAGCCTCCTGAAAGAACACCAGCCCCAACTCTACAATGAACAAAGGCTGCCTTGTGCCCATACCCTTGGCTCTTGTGGAGAAACCTTTAAATGTGCCTTTCTGAGACCCTCCTGCTTCTCAGGTCTCCTGTCTGGTATTCCCTGCCAAGCTCCGAAGACTTCCAGCAGGCACAGGCACCAACCTATTGCCTACTCTGGGGCAACAATCCAGTAGAAGGTTCTTTGCTTTGAGGTGGCTCAGGGCCTCCCCTGGGTTTGCTTTTGAATCTCCTTAAATATCTTCTCTATCTCCTTTCAAATGGCTCCTCAGAGACCTTTTCCCTCCTCAGCCTGCCATACATAGCAGGATCTTAGATGAGGGAACCAGGTGGTCAGGAGTGTCTCCCACACCTACCTGGAGTCCTCCGAGCTCCAGCCAAAGCAGTGACTTGGAGGTGGAATCTAAGCAGTAAGCAAGAGAAGCGGAACCCTTCCAAGGCTCTCACATCATCCTGCTTAGGTGCCCAGCACACTCTTGACCTTGACCCATGGAACTCAGTCCCCTTCTGGCATTCTTCCTGTTGTCAGAGAATCTGTTTCTGGGTTTTTAATCATCCCCTTCCCTCCCCTCCCTTCCCGTCCCCTCCTTCCCTTCCCTTCTCTTCCCTTCCCTCCTCTCCCCCCCTCCGCAGACATCTTTCCCTTCCCCAAGGGAAAGGTGCCCCGTGCGAAATAAATCTGTATCCCACTGAGAATTCCATCTGTGCCTCGGTCCCTCCTCCATCCGTGCCACCCGCTGCCTGCTCTCCTGTCTAGGCTGGCCTGGAACTCCTGCCTCAGCCTTTCCAGTGCTGGGAATTATGGGTGTTCTCCATACTTTGCCTATTAACATCTTTCTAGAACTCTCTGTCAGAACCTGAAGCAGCCTTTGAGACTGTGGACACTAATGTCTTCATTTACATATGCGCCCCACAGTGGGCATGAGGCTGAGGAATGGATTAGTGATGAGGGCCAAAGCTGACAGAGTACCAGGGCTCTTGTCTTACTGTCCTACCACTTCTGGCTCCTTCAGGCTCTGCCTCCCTCTTGTTCAAGGGCTCCCAACCTCCCTGTCCCACTCTGCCTCCTCCCTACCTGGAGTCCCACAGAGAAGCTGAAGTGCAGGGACACCTTCACTGTCACCGGAGACTTTTGAAATGATGCTGTCACCCCCAGGCGGGCCTACCCTGGTCACCGTCACATCACTACTACTTCCTTCCCTGCCCCCAAACTGTGGTCACAGGTCCCCACCAGCATCCACCCTGTTGTCACATCACCTCATCCGGTCTGTGACAGCCCTCAGGAAGTCATATGTGGGGGCCAGGGGCTCATCTGCCAGGCAGAGCTTCTGGGGTGTGGTCCCTCAGTACGGGAACTCTGGTGTGGACCAGCAGGCCAGCTGACCATTCTCTTCTTCTGCACAGTGTGTGTGAGATGTGAGGCAGTCAGGAGGAGGTGATGAGAGCTGCCTGAGCTTGCATGGCCTGGCAGGCTTTAGCTCCTCTGTGTTTCAATTCTTCATCCAAAAATGTGGATAAGCACACTGTATCCTGAGAGGGTCATGAAGATGGGGTGAAGTGCTTAGAACTGGACTTGACCTTCACCCAGTCTCAATCCATGTGACTGTCTCCCTCCTCTCTGGGCAGTGAGGAAAGATGGTCAAAGCTGGTGTCTACTTCCTGTCCACATCTATATCCCAGCTCTGTCCCAGGCCTGAGGGAGCTGGTACTGTTGAGAAATCTGGGGGGATGAGAGACTGGTCTCCACTTCACCTCCACTCTTAGGGTGGGGAGGTTTCCATTGGTGGAGTGACTCACAGGGTCACTTTCTGGGGGCAAAAAGTCACACTGGTTCTGAGGTGGGGACAAGTGGGTAAGTGGGGGGCCAGTTCTTAACACCTCTAGGTGAGTACGTGATGGGAACAAGTAGCCACAGACTCCAGACTGCATATGACCCCATATCTCATGGGTTGCATCTCAAGCCTCATCTCTTGAGTCTGTATCAGCTCTATGTCCCTGCTCTTACGGGAACTGGGGCTTATGCTACCTTCTCAAACCTGACTCCATCTTCTCTCTTTTGTTTTAAACTGTGGCCACCTGTTCCTTTCCAGTCCCATGCACAGGTGACCTTACCTGGGTCCCAAAGCTGGGGGGTGTTTAGTCGCCAACCATGCTGGAAGGACAGTGTGAAAGGTCTAGAAACCTGTAAACACCTTGTGGGAAGAGTTGGGTTCTGAACAGGCTCTAGGCTCCATCCCAGTTACACCATAAACTTGCTCTCAGCAGTAGTTTTTAACCTCTTAGTAATCCCAAGTTTGCTTATCTATGAAATCAAAGGAAGAGGATGAGGATTTAACTCAGTGGCAGAGCACTATAATCATTATCTTCATATTGTTATCATGGTCACCATCATCACCATCATCACCATTATTATCATCATCACTATCATCATATTACTATCACTGTCATCACTATCATTATCACATTACCATTATCATCATCACATCACCATCATCATTACCATCATCCCCACCATTATCATTATCACCATCATCACCATCATCACATCTTCATCATCATCACCATCATTACATCATCATCATCACCATCACCACCACCATATCACCACCATCATCATATCACCATCATCATCACGTCACCATCACCACCACTATCATATTACCACCATCATCATATCACCATCATCATATCACCATCATCATCACGTCACCATCACTACCACTATCATATTACCACCATCATCATATCACCATAATGTTCTTCATATCATCACCCTCATCCTCCTCCTCCTCCTCCTCATCATATCACCATCATCATCACCACTATTATTATCACATCACCATCATCATTGCCACCATCACATCATTACATCTTCATGATATCGCCACCACTACCATCATCGTTATCATCATCACCATCACATCACTATTATCACCATCATGATCATCATCTTCATCACACCACCCTCACTACCACCACCATTATCATCATCATTGTTGTCACTGCCATCATCAAAGGAAGCCTTTGGCATCTTATGAATCCTTCCAGTGAATGACATGTATGTAGAGGGTCCCCACTGGCTGATGTCTAGGAGAAGATGCTGGGTCTGGTGGCAGTGTCCATGAGAGAGCTTCCCAACGGCACTGGGCTTATGCGACTGATGACATTTGTCCTGTCATTGAAACCTAGTGTTGAAATGTGCACCGGCAGAGCTTTTTCCTCAGAAATACAAGTTTCAACTTTACTGGGATGTAATTCACTTGCCGTGTAATCACCCACTGAAAGTATTTTACTCTACTGGTTTTGGTATTTCCACAGAGATGTCCATCCATCATTACAGCCAAATTAGAAATTTTTTACCATTCTCCAAAAGAAATCCGTTTCTCATTTTCCCCTAACACTGATCAAGTTTACATCTCTATGAATTTTCCTTATTGCCACATAAATGGAATCATGCAATATATGACCTTCTCTGTCTGGCTTATTTAGCTCAATATTTTCAGAGTTCATGCATGTTGGTAGTTTGTGTCAGTACTTTTTCCTTTTCATGGCTGAATAATATTTGATTGATGGATGTACCACATTTATCCATACATCAATTGATAGGCACTTGTACCCCCAACCTATTATTATGAACAATGCTGCTATGAACATTTGTGTACGGGTTTTTGTGTGAGCGTATCTTCATTCCCATCCATTTAAACCTAGGCATGGAATTGCTGAGTTACGTGGTAATGGCTGTATTATTTTTTAGAGACTTCTTCGAAATGGCTGTGGTATTTTACATTCCCACCAGCTGTGTGTGAGGGCTTCAACTTCTCCACATCGTTTCCTGCCTTTATGTTTGTCTTTCTGACTGTCCTAGTGGGTGTGGGGAGGTACCTCACTGTGCTTTCAGTTTAGATTTCCCTCACGTTAATTAACACATGCTTCTTCATGTCCTCATGGGCCATCAGTTTATCTTCTTTGGAAAAATGTCTATTCAGGCCCATTTTTGAACAGAGTTGTCTGTTTATTACTGAGCTATAATAACTCCATATATATATATATTTTGGATTCCAGATTCTTGTCAGATACATGGTTTGCAAAGATTTCTCTTCTGTTATCGTTTAAACTTCCCTTTTTCCCTTTTCTTTTTCTTTTCCCTTCCCTCTCCCTCTCTCCCCTCCTTCCCCTCCCTCCCCTTCCTTTCCTCCCTTCCCTCTCTCCCCTCCTCTTCCCTCTCCTCTCATTCCCTCCCCTCCCTCCCTTCCCCTCCCTTCCCCTTCCCTTCCTTTTTTAATTTTATGTGTATGAGTGTATCGCCTGCATGTATGTGAGTGCACCTGTGTCGTGCAATGCCTCGGAGGTCAGAAGAGGGCTTTGGATTCCCCTGGAACTGGAGTTAAGGACGGTTCATAGCCGCTGTGTGGGTGCTGGGAATTGAACCCGGGTCCTCTGCAAGAGCAGTCAGTGCTCTTAACTGCTGAGCCAGCTCTCCAGCCCCAGGCTGTTTTTTTAACTCACAGTGTAGCTCAGGCCGGCCTTGAACTTACCATTCTCTTGCCTCAGACTCCCGGGTAGCTTGGATTAAAAAGGTCTATATGACCAGACCAATCTTCTTTTTTCATTCTTCATGGTGTCCTTTTTAAGTTTTTCTTTAATTTTTTTAATGTGTATGAGTGTGGTGTGTGTGTGTGTATGTGTGTGTGTGTGTGTGTGTGTGTGTGTGTGTGTGTGTGTACTTGTGTGTGCAATACCCAGGCCAGAAGAGGGCACAGTATCCCCTGGAACTGGAGTTATAGATGGTTGTTAGCTGCCATGTGGGTGCTAGGAACTGAACCTGGGTCCTCTGCAACAGCAGTCAGTGCTCTTAACCGCTGAGCCATGTCTCCATCCCCTAATGGTATCTTTTTGAAGCACAAAAGTGTTTAATTTTGATGAAGTTCAATTTACTATTTTTCTTTTGTTGTTTATCTAAGAAAGTTCTGCCTAACCCAGGGTTATGAATTATTCTTCTAACAGGTTTTTAGCTCAAGTTTTTTTTTTTTGCGGGGAGGTCTTTTTGAGACAGAGTCTCCCTGTAGCCCCAGCTGTCCTGGAACTCACTATGTAGACCAGGCTGGCCTTGAACTCACGGAGATCCACATGCCTCTGCCTCCCGAGTGCTGGGACTAAAGGCATGCGCCACCACATCCGGCTTAGCTCAGGCTTTTGCATTTAGACCTGTGGTCCATTTGGAGTTCATTTTTGTGTATGTAAAGACATTCATCTTCATTCTTTTTGCATGTGGCTGTCCAAATGGTTTGGTAATTTTTAAAGTTGCAAAATAATTACTTTTGATTAAACAAACAATAAACAAAAAAAACTCTCCATATATACTATGATCTCAGTGTTTGTGTCCCTCCAAAATTCATGTTAAAAAATGTTTAAAGAAATGTGAATCAGCCTGGTCTACATAGTGAGTTCCAGGACAGTTGGAGCTACAGGGAGACCCTGTCTCAAAAAGACCAAAAAAAAAAAAAAAATGTGAATTAAAAAAAAAAAGTGGTAGTAGAGTCAGAGGTTAGTTAGTCTGTACAGTAAATGAGATTGGTATCCTTCTAAGGGTTTATAGGAGTCTATTAGCTCCTAAAATCCTTTCCTCCTCCTGCCTTGTGAGGTCATAGTGATAAGGTATCATTCCCAAAACAGGGAATGAACCCTCCCCAAGCACTGACTCCTGGACTTCCCAGCCCATTGAACTGGAGAAATAAAATTCATTATTTATAAATCATTCAGTTACTATGGTTTCAGTGTTTGTTTCACAGAATTCATGCATTGGAAATGTAATCTTCAAAGTCATATACTAATGGTATTTATGAGTGAGGCCTTTGGGAGGGATCTAGAATTAAATAAGGTCATCAGGGTGGGGCCCCCATGATGGCATTAATGGCTTTATAAGAGAAAGAGGAGAGGGCTGGGGATATAGCTCAGTTGGTAGAGTGCTTGCTTAGCATCCATAAAGTGCAGAGTCCATCCCTAGTATTATGCAAACAAGGCATGGCTCACCAATATCACCAATAATCCCAGCTCTCAGGAGGTGGAGGCAGGAGGATTAGAAGTTCAAGGTCATCCTTGGCTAGATAGTGCAATTAAGGCCAGCCTGGGATACATGAAATCCTGCCAAAAAGAAGAAAAAAGGAAAAAAGAAAGGAACAAAGGGGAAAAAAAGAAAAAGGGGGTTATCAGGGAAGTTTTCTTGCAGTGTCTTGCTATGAGACACCCTCATCCATGTTAAGATGTAACATAGCAGGCATTCACAGAGGCCCACACCATGGTTTTACACCAGTGAACCAAATGAGCCTTCCTTCTTTATGAATTGCCTGGTATCAGGTATTGTATTAGGGCAACAGAAAATAGCCTAAAACACTAGTCTGAGATGGTCTTTTCAGCAGCAGGAATAGACTAAGACAAAACTACGTGGAATGCTTGAGAGAGCTACTGAGCCTGCCTACAATGCTTACACACAGGTATAAACTACAGCCATGAAGTGTAACAAAGCATCCTTTAGCAAACTAGGGTTGAGAGGGTGATAAACATGGAGATCCTGAAGCCCTGAAACGAGGTTCCTGTTTCTTCAGCCGTGGTCATCTCTGCTCCTTTTCTCTGCTGCGTTAGGCACTTAGATGACTTTTCCTCTACTCAGGCTTTTATTTTCCATTTGGCCTTTTTCTTTCTTTTTTTTTTTTTTTCTGTTATCAGTTTTGGCAAGTGACATTTTTCACAGAAAATTTCACACTTGTGGCCTTAAAGTTGTTTACAATGTGGTAGATAGCTTTATCTTTAAAATCTCTGAATCAATAGCGGTGCCCACTTAAAAAATTTTTTATTGAATTTTTGTGTATTTCATACAGAAAATCATCTTTATATCCCCTTCCCCTTTGGCACCCTCCCATGCCCCTCCATCTACTGGAGTTCCCATACCTTCTGTCATTTGTGTTATGTAAAGTTAGTGGCCCCAGATGTCCCTCAGTGCAAGTTCATCCTCTGAGATCTAATCAGTCTATCTAGAGTCCCTCCCTTTAAGAAGATCAGCTCTTCCTCACCCAGCAGTGATCAGCTGCCAATAATTTTTGGACTAAGATTGGGGCCTGATGTCCATTTCCACAGTTCTGTGCTGGGTTTTTGTCTGCTTGAGTTTGCATGGGTCTTGTGCATGCTGACACCATTGCTGTAGGTTCATATGAGAAGAGTCCCAGGAGCCTGTAGGACTCTATTTCCGTATGGTCATACACTTCCTCCCTGACTCTTTTTACACCCTCTTCCGCAATGGTCTTTGAGTCCTGGGTGGGTGGATTTTAATATAGGAGTCCTGTCCAAGGACTCTTATTCTCTGCATTTTGGCCATTTGTGACCTTTTGCATTCCTGGCCACTTTTTTTTTTTTTTTTTTGACAGGGTCTCACTATGTTACCCTGGTTATCCTGGAACTTGCTATGTAGACCAGACTGGCCTCACAGAGATCAGCCTGCCTCCAAAGTTCTGGGATTAAAAGTGTATGTCACCACACTTGGCAATGTCCTCTTTTTTTTTTAAAATCACATTTACTTTAAAAATATTTTATTTATCATTTTTATTTTATGTGTATGATTGTATTGCCTGCATGAATGTAAGTGCACCTGTGCTGTGCAATGCTTGCAGAGGACAGAAGAGGGAGTCAGATCCTCTGGAAGTAGGGATGGTTGTTAGCCACCATGTGGGTGCTGGGAATCAAACCCGGATCCTCTAAAGAGCAGTCAGTGTTCTTAACCGCTGAGCCATCTCTCCAGCCCCTTTTAACCACATTTTAAAAATGATTTTTCTATCTTCTTTAAAAGCAGTCTTGATGAAAATTTTTCTATATCCTATAATTTTTTTTACAAGACTCTGTTCTTGGCTTACTGATCCTCTTTTTAAGGTGCTGTTTTCCCCCACTTTGCTAATTTCATTTTCTTCCCTTTTCCTAAATTATTTGGACTTTTTTTTTTCTTATTTCTTAAGATAAACTCATCCATTTCCAATCTTGTTTTAGGAAGCACTGAAGCTCTGCCATCTTTTTAAGCTGAATTTCTTGGGTTTTGGCATATGGTCTTTCAGTATTGCTTTGATTTCTTAATATTTTCTAAATCTCCTTCTGACTTCTTGTTTGGCCTTGAGTTATTTAAAAGCATGCTTTTAAACTTCCTTCTCAAGCTAGTGGTCTGAGTACACTGTTATTTGGTGTTAGATTTCTTACACAGTGGCATTGTGGTCGGAGCACGTTGTCTCAGGGACACCCAGTCTCCCATGCATATAGCAGTTCTCTCTAAGGCCTGTGGGATGCTCAGTTTCTGTGTGCCTCGAAAGAATACATACTTGCTAGGTTTTCAGACACATATGCTCAACTCTGTCGACTTAATATGTTAATTACTGAAAGAGCTGTGTTAAAATTTCCCATGATGAAGGCAGACAATTCACTTCCTTCCTACAGCTAAAGCTCTGTCAATTTTTTGCTTTATGGATTGTGAGGCTTTTTTTTCTAACCAAGTTTAGTATTTTTTGTCTTTATGTAGCAGCCCTCTGTATCCCAAAGAGCACTTCAGTGGTTTTGGATAAAATGTCTATTATGGGTTAGTGATAGAGCTATTCTAAACCCCCCTCCCTTATTGGTTTTGGTCTGTTTTGGGCTGACCTTGAACTTGTGATCCACCTGCCTCACTATTTCTCATCCTCCCAGGTGCTGGTTTACAGGCCTGCAACACCCCACATCTAGCTAATTAGCAATTGTCCTAAAGTACATATAACATAAAATTTACCACCCTTGTCAGTTTGATTGGCACTGGCCGTGAAAGCCCAGCCTGCTGTTAGGCTCTCTGAGCTCTGTTTTATGTGGCTGTTTGTTAACCCTAGTTAGTTGGATTTTGTTTTATTTCTCAGTCAAAGTGACTAGAGAGTCTATTTAATTGTGTGTGAAGTTCACTTAACAAGTACTGTGAGTCCTATTTTATCACAGTCTGTTTCTACTTTTTCATTTCCTTTTCCTTTCTGTGTATGTCCTCTCTTGTTTTGTGCCTTTTTCTTTGGCTGAACTTTTAAAATTTTTATCTATTATTTTTATTTTATGTGTATGTGTGTACTGCCTCCATGTATGTGAGTGCACCCGTGTCCTGCAATACCTCGGAGGTTAGAAGAGGGTTCCGGATTCCTCTGGAACTGGAGTTAAGGACAGTTTGTAGCCTCCATGTGGCTGCTGGGAATCAAACCTGGGTCCTCAGCAAGAGCAGTCCATGCTCTTAACCGCTGAGTCATCTTTCCAGCCCCTGACTGAATTTTTAAAACACTGCACTCTCTGCTGGTTCAGACCCCACATATCTAGTTCTGATTCTTAGTGGTCACCGTATAAAAGTGCTAGCATGTATTGTGGACAGTGCCCATGGAGGCCAGAAGAGGGTGTTGGAGCCCCTAGAACTGGAGTTACAGCTGATTGGTAGCCTCCTTGTGGGTGTTAGGAACCAAACTCAGGTCCTCTACAAGAGCAGTAAGTGTTCTTAATTACCGAGCCATTTCTCCATCCATTTTTCTGATATTTTTACATGAAAGGTCTGTGTTATTTCTGTGACAGTGGCACTCTTTGGTTCTAGAGTTTAAAAATTCAGGGTGGGCCAGGCATGGTGGCGCACGCCTTTAATCCCAGCACTTATGAGGCAGAGGCAGGCAGATCTCTGTGAGTTCAAGGCCAGCCTGGTCTACATAGTGAGTTCCAGGACAGCTGGGGCTACAAGGAGACCCTGTCTCAAAAAAGACCAAAAAAAAAAAAAAAAATTGGGGGTGGGTTTTGTGACTGTTCTGACCATTTGCCTATTGCTTGATCTGGCTGACCAGCTGTGCCTGACCTGGCTGGGAACTTTCTGATGAATTAAGAGTGGCCAAGGGCTTGTGGGAACATAAATGCACTCCTGAGTAAAGCCTGGATGGTGAAAAAAGAAATTCTGAGTAAGAGTCTGACTAATGACCCCTTGGAAGAAATTGAGCCGTGTCTGACTTTTCCACCTGCATTTTAGCTAGAAGACTTTCCTTCTAAAACTCCAGGGCCCTGTGCCTTTGGTCAATCAAATGCTGGGCATATCCATTCTTTCTTGTCCCTGGCTGCTGAAGTCTTGAATGTACACTCACTACATGCCACCACACAATGACAATTACAGAGAGGCCTCAGGGTTCCATCTTTAAAGGAACCACAGTGATGCATAGAACTTTAACACCATGATTGACCTTATTGTCTGGGTCAAATGTAATCTGCCATTCCCCATTAACAATCGACCTTGGAGATATATATATATATATATATATATTCAACTTTTTCAAGCCTCATGGGCCTCATCTATAAAATAAGAGAGGTCATTGTGATCTGTAACTGTCTGTTGCTGTGGAGATGGAATGAGGTGATGTGTGTTAAGGACTTGGCATAAATAAAAGATCCAGATGAAAGTTAGGTCACTGGCATAAATCATAATGGTTTGGGACAGGGCCTCATGTAGCCCAAGCTGGCCTTGAACTCCCTATATAGCAGAGAATGACCTTGAACTTCTGATACTCTGCCTCCTGAATGCAAAGATTGCAGGTATGCACCATAATGTCCAGCTCCTCCCTATAAAATTCTAAACTATCAGCTCAAATTTCCTCCCAGGCCAGAGCTCTAGTGGTACAGAGTGGGGAGCAGTGGTTTTGGGTTGGGTTAACCCACTGGTGTCACCAGGATGAGGTATTCTTAAAGGATGGCAGGGGGCGGAGACTGTACAGAGGGTTCCACGGTGGAGAACAGGTACCAAGGTATATCCATAAGAGAGGGTAGTATGTGTTAGCCAGGCATGTGGTAATACCAACACTGGAGAGTCTGAGTTAGGAGCCCAAGAATTGGAGATATCCTGGACAACATAATGAGACTCCATTGCAAAACAAAACAAAATACGACAAACTAACTAGCCAACGAAAACCATTATAGCTCGTGTTTAGGGGTAGGACTAGTGTGCAGGTGGGAGTGAATGGTGATTTTA
>NW_008341050.1:2975154-2979751 GCF_000622305.1 Nannospalax galili | reverse complement strand
AATTATTTTATTTATTATTTTTATTTTTTTTTGTGTGTGAGTGTATTGCCTGCATGTATGTGAGTGCACCCGTGTTGTGCAGTGCCTCGGAGGTTAGAAGAGGGCTTCAGATTCCCCTGGAACTGGAGTTAAGGATAGTTCATAGCTGCCATGTGGGTGCTGGGAATCAAACCCAGATCCTCTGCAAGAGCAGTCAGTGCTCTTAACCGCTGAGCCATCTCTCCAGCCCCGAGACGACAACTTTTATGAGTCAGTTTTCTTCTTTCACCATGTGGGTCCTGGGGATTGACTCAAGTCATCAGGCTTGGTGGCAAGTGTCTTTACCTGCTGAGCCTTCTTGCTAGCCCCCAAAATGATATTTATCATGAGTTCCCATATTGCACACTTGCTCTGACAGACACCTGGTGAAATGTTAATTCTAACTGCTGTGAAATCTCCACCCCCCACAAATTCTTTAAATTCTTTTGTTTTATTTTTTTTAAATTTAGACTTTATTATTGTGAGTATGTGTGTGTGTGTGTGTGTGTGTGTGTGAGTGTGTGCAGATGCATGCACCACAGCACCTGTGGAAGTCAGAAGACAGTTTGGGGGAACTGGTTCTCTCCTGTCATGTGGTCTCTGGGGATTGAATTCAGGTCATCACACTTGGTGGCAAGTGCCTTTACCCATTCAGTCATCTTATCAGTCCAACCATTCTTTATTTTTATAAAAAATCTTTTCAGAAAATATGTGTACAATCATTAATATTTCCAAGTCACTTTTTCTACTTACATAGCTTACATTTTCTGTCTATCTAGCTACATTTTTGCTAATAAAAACATTTATGTTTATTTCAAATAAAATAGATTTAAAAATCTAAAAAATACCTTTTTAAAAATAGGAATGAATTAGAGTGAATAAATTATATAAATAACTTCATCAGAGGAACAGAAGATGTAAAGGAGGATAATTTTTTGTTTGTTTGTTTTGAGACAGGGTCTCTCTGTAGCCCCAGCTGGCCTGGAATTCGCTATGTAGACCAGGCTGGCCTTGAACTCACAGATAACTGCCTGCTTCTGCCTCTGGAGTGCTGGGATTAAAGGCATGTGCCACCACACCTGGCTGGTTTATTTTTATTTTTAAAACATTATCCTCCTGCCAAACAACCATTCGTAACTCCAGTTCCAGGGGATCCAACACTCGCTTCTGACCTCCACAGGCATTGCACAACACGGGTGCTCTTATATGCTTGCAGGCAATACACTCAAATAAATTAAATAAAATAAATAAATAAATAAATGGCACCAGCACTGTATGGGTGCATGGATTTCCTATGCATCAGGACACACACACACACACACATATACATACACACACAGAGAAAGTGATGAAACACCAGTAGGCTTAGCTCAGATGCCCCGTGAAGCCAGTATCTGGAGAGGCAGCAATGGGAAAACAGGTTTCATTTGGCCGCAGCTGGGAGGTAGACAATGGAAACTTTTGCACCAACCCCATTTGGCAGGGGTCACACACAATAGCTTCTGGGTTTCTGGGGTGTTCTTGTAGTAGTCAAGTCTCCTGATGTGATTTTGATACCGCCCCTGCTCACCAGACATCCCAGATGTTCCCTTTAACCTAAAGAGTGATGACAGATTAGGGGTTCCTATCACCAGCAGTGGTCTTTGATGTTTTCCAGTATTCTTTTTTTTCGGTGTTTTTGAGACAGGGTCTCCCTATAGCCCCAGCTATCCTGGAACTCACTGTGTAGACCGTGCTGGCCTTGAACTCAACTTGCAGGGATCCACCTGCCTCTACCTCCCAAGTGCTAGGACTAAAGGTTTGTGCCACTACACCCAGCCACACTGAACTTCTAATGTGGTGTAAATAACTGGTATGTAAATTACTGTTCATTATAGATTATGTAAATTACTCTGCTTGAATTGTAAATGGTGAGGTTTTAAACACATTGGCATATATTTTGGGAAAATGTATGTGGGGAAATGGCTGTTTCAGGCTGGCCTTGAACTCACAGAGATCCGCCTGCCTCTGCCTCCCAGGTGTTGGGATTAAAGGTGTGCGCCACCAGGCCCGGCCCTCCTTTTTTTAAAAAAAATTATTATTTTTAATTTTATGTGTATGACTGTATTGCCTGCATGTAAGTGGGCTCATGTCATGCAATGACCATGGAGGCCAGAAGAGGGTGTTGGATCTCCTGGAGCTGGAGTTAGGGATAACCAAATCTGCTTTTCAACTGCATTTTTCTTGTTATCCTTTGGGCTGCTAAGTTGACCATTGTAGTGTGAACCAGATGCTGCCACCTTCACATTGGTCCTTGGCCCAGGATTATGTCCAGGCCTTCCTGTCAATCATTGTGGATGCTATGTTTCTGGGGTCATTTTCTGAGAGAGCCAGATTTGGCTCTGGCCAGGTAATGCTGGCAACTGGAGCTCTTGGCATGCCAGTGGCTGAGCACCAGAGGCCACAGAAATTCTGTGTGTCCACTGGAAAGAGCCCTGGTAGCGGGAGTCAGTTACCATGCCTTCCCCAGCTGTGCTTGCACTGGACCCCAGCCTGCAAACACTGGCATTCAGAGCTGCTGGCTCTGTGGCAGGAGCCCAGGGGGAATACCCAAGAATGGGCAGGTAGCCATAGAACTGTGCCAGGGGGTGCCAGGGAGTGTGAGACAGGTTTCCATAGCTTCTGACCTCCGTCCTCCTTTGCGTACTCCTGGCTGTCACACCAGACCCCTCTCCACCATTTCTACCTCTTATGGGGAACATTGGGCTTATTTGTGGAGCAATGGGTGAAGGATTACTTACAGGAGTGTGGATGCTCTCCCACTAAGGCCTCTCCATCATCAGGCATGGATGATGGCTTCCCCTGGGTCCTATCTTTAGTCTTCCCCAGCCTATATTACTTATCCCTTTCCTAAGGCCATGTGCCCGCCATGGGTCTAGAGGTGTGGCTGGATGCTCAGGTGAAGGTTCCCTGACCTTCTTCCATCCTTCCTTCAATGAGGGAGCAGTCATCAGTCACCAAGTCCAGCTGTGATGATGTTTTGCAAGCTGGTATCTTTTGCAAGGAAGATGGCATCTGTCTGGCTCAGAGGACAGTCCTATACAACAGAAACTTTGGCAGGTGGCTGCTGGCATTGTTGCCTTTATCTTTTGCTCTCTCTCTTTCTCTCTGATGGGGAAATTTAGAATGCTGAGTGGTTCCTGGATCCTTACACTGCAACGGTGCTCTTCAATAAGAGTGTGCTTGCATGTCATGAGACCCTCATGGGCATCTCTTCATCTACAGAGCATCTTATAGCCCTTCACAGGGGTTTCTGTAGACACCCATGGTCCCATTGAAAGTGTCTCAACTTCTCATTTAATGGGCACAGAATCACCCAAAGTATCCATACACGAATGCATATCTGAGCATTTTGTAATCTTCATTAAGAGCAGTAAAAAATGCAGTCAGAATAGCAACTAACATTTACTAAATCTTTACAATGTACAAGGTACTCTGTTAGGCTAACTTGGTATATATTTAACCTTCATCAGTCCAATCAGGGCTTTGATTTTTTTGCTTCACATATGGGGAAATTGAGGCTTGGAGTGCATTAGGCGGGGTTCTCTAGAGGAACAGAATCAACAGAATGCATGTGTGGTGGTTTGAATGAGAATTCCCCCCATAGGCTCCAAGTATTTGGACATTTTGTGCCCAGTTGGTGGCACTGTTTTGGGAAATATTAGAAGGTGTGGCTGTGCTGGAGGAAGCATGTCTCTGGGGGTGGGCTGATAGAGTTCTTAAGCCTTGCTGATCTCCAATCGCTCTCTTGTTTCCTGTGCCTGCTGGAAGATGTGAGAGCTTAGTTTCTGCTCCTCCTCCAGCCACCTTTGCTGCTCTGTCTCCCCACCACAATGGACTCTTAACCCTTGGAACCATAAGCTCAAATAAACTTTTCCTTCTTTTTTTTTTTTTGGTCTTTTTGAGACAGGGTCTCCCAGTAGCCCCAGCTGGCCTGGAACAAACTGTAGACCATGCTGGCCTCAAACTTACAGAGATCCGCCTGCCTCTGTCTCTCAAGTGCTGGGATCAAAGGTGTGCACCACCACACCTGGCTTAAAATTTTCCTTTTGTAAGTAGCTTTGATTAGTGTTTCTATCACAGCAAAAGAAAAGTAATTTAGCACATATGTGTGTGTTTATATATACAATAAAAATTAGTTTCTTAGATTGGCTTGCACAATTAGGGCTGCATAGTCCAACAATGGCTACCTGCAACCTGGAGAGGCTAAGAACCTAGTAATCTACAAAGCTGGATGCTGAAAACCTGGAGAGTCACTGGCATTGTGCCCACACTGGAAGCCAAAGAAGCTGGTGTCTGATGTTAGTGGAGGACAGCAGCAATAGGGATGAGCCCTCTTGAAATGAGGCAGGTAGGTATGTGTGGCTTTTCCCTTGGCTCCCTCCCTCCCTCCCTCCCTCTCTCCCTCCTTCCTTCCTTCCTCCTTCCTTCCTCCTTCCCTCCTTCCTTCCTCCTTCCTTTCTTCCTTCCTTCCTCCTTCCTTCCTCCCTCCCTTCCTTCCTTCCTCCTTCCTTCCTCCTTCCTTCCTTCTTTCCTTCCT
>NW_008341050.1:2956654-2974821 GCF_000622305.1 Nannospalax galili | reverse complement strand
ATTTAATGAACTCTCATATATATATATATGAATTCTCATTTTATATATGTACATATACATACATATATACATATACATATATATGAATACATATATAATATGGCCTATAGAGTCTGATTTGTGTCCCGAAATGTCCTTCAGTATGGGTCCATCCTCTGGGCTCACCAAGAGTCTCATCCCTGTAAGACACTGTCTATTCCCCTTCCATCAGCCATCAATTGCCCAAAGTCCCTTGGGTTGGGTTGGGATTTCTCACCCACTTCCCCATGTCTAGGCTGGGATTTTGTGTGGTTTGAGCTTGCCTAGGACTTGTACATGCTGTCACCATTCCTGTGAGTTCGTATGAGTAAATGACCAGCTGTCTGGAGAATGTTTCCTTGTGGTCATCCATACCCTCTGGCTCTTCCAATCTTTCCACCTCCTCTTCCGTAATGATCCCTGAGTCTTGGGAGGCAGAGGTTAGAAATAGGTGTCCTATTCAGGGATAAGAACTCTGCAGCCTCTTGTTCTTTGCACATTGGCCTTGGTCTTTCTATCTGGAACTCCCATTGGAAGATTTGGTCTACTTTGAGGGAGTGGCTTCCCACTTTGTTAAAGCTTCCTGGAAACACCCTTACAGACACACCCAGAGATGTGTCTCCCATCTAGTTGACAATTAAGTCCAACCATCATAGTGAACATGGAAACAGTCCCTACGTCACAGAGCTGTTCAGTGCTAGGGCTCAAACTGGCGTCAGACCTTCATCAGCATTGCTTGTCTCTCTGCAGCTCTTCCAGACCCTGATGTGACAGAGACAAACCTGGCACAGTGTGTAATTACTCTGTCAATGTACCTAGTGTCCATTCAGGCCTGTAAGGCTACTGAGATGGGACAGAAGAGAAGACAGATAAAAGAAAGTGCAGTTGGCCAGTAGGGCAGCCCTGGTGGGTGTGGGTACGCTGGACAGGATGGAAAATCAGAACTTATTTCCTCTGCAATGTGACCTTATTCAGCTCACCCCACTTTCTGCCTTCCATTTTCCCACCGGAAAAGCTGCTCAACGGTAGCAACCCTTGATAGTGAGTCTACTACTTTGTGATGGTGGAGCATGACCCCGAAATGACCAATTTGTCTTTACAAGGCCCCTCGTGGGTGGATACCATTATTATTATTTTTTAATTCTTTATTACATCTTTTAAAATTTTTATTCATTTGTGCATGCCTTTAATCCTAGCACTTGGGAGGTAGAGGCAGGTGATTCTCTGTGAATTCAAGGCCAGCCTGGTCTACATAGTGAGTTCTAGGTCAGCTGGGCCTACAGGGAGACCCTGTCTCAAAAAGACCAAAAAAATTTATTTTTATTTTGTGTGTATAACTGCTTTTCCTGCATATATTTAAGTGCACCTGTGCATGCAATGCCCTCGGAGGCTAGAAGAGGGTGTAGGATCACCTGGAACTGGAGTTATGGACCGCTGTTAGACGCCATGTGGGTGCTGGGACTGAACCTGGGTCCTCTGCAAGAGCAGCCAGTCCTCGTAACCACTGAGTCATCTCTCCAACCCCCATGACTTTTTTTTTTTTTTTTTTTTGAGAGGAAAGATGAGGCATTGGAGATGGGATCACCTGCACCATGCCACCTGGTGCTTTGTGTCTGTCCCAGGAATTGAAACTAGGCCAGTCTGATTCCAAAACCTTGGCGTTCAACCTCTAGAGAATTATGGAATTTGTGGAGCCTTCAGGTTCCTGTCAGTTGGGTCATATCAGAATTTTTGAAGTCCTCTCTCTTGTTAGGATCAGGGAAATAATGAGGGGCCTTGGGGCAAGAGACGTTCCAAGGGTAGGATCCTCTATCATAAACACCAAGAGGGATGGGAGAGGTGCAGTGGCCTAAGTCAGAGGCTGCCCCCCAGTGCCCCGCCCCCTTATTAGTTTGGTTTTCCTCCCTCAGTCTTTTCCCTTCTCTTTGACCCTAGGTATCTGGCTCCCCCACTGCTTGGCCCTGGATTGTCTCTGATCCTGTTTCTCAGTGTTCTGGCTGATTGTAGGACTCAGGGCCGATGCCACTGCTCACCTTTCCTGTGAACTTAAGGAGATAGGCTGTCTCTTGCCTCTCAGTTCTCTGACTTGCATTTCCCTCTATGGATTTGTCAGTCTGTCTTGTCATACCTTCTGTCTCAGAATATCTTTTCAAGGATTTTTACATAAGAAGTGGGTCCTCAGAGATAAACATCTTATCTCTTTTCAGGGTAGACAGCAGATTTGTTTGTTGTGTCCGCCTCCCAGCAATGATTGGGAACGCTTGCTAACAGTCCCCTAATAAGATCAAGGGCCTCCAAAACTCAGGGCTCCTCAGCTGCGACACAGTCATGTGTACAGCATTCACTTGGGCCTGTCTCCAAATTATTCCCATGAGGCTTGGACCATGGGTCTCACACACTTCTGCTATCCCCAGAGTCTTTGGCTTCTGACCTAGGAGGTTAGTGACTTCCATTAGGAAACTAGATTAGTAGAGTAACATCCCAGACCCTTCATAGTTCTTACAGTTTTGGCAAAAAGGAGGGTGTCAATGGAGACAGGACTTTCTGGGAGAGCCTCTTGGAGGTCATGAAGGGAGGTATAAGAAGGCCCATATGTGTCTGAAATGAATGTTCCCACCCACAGGGTCCCTCCTTCCATAAGGCTGCCAAGCAGGAGACAAGACAGGAACAACCTGCCCAGATGCCATTTTGACTTTTTTTTTTTTTTGAGGCAGGGTCTCCCTATGTAGTCCTAACTGGCCCACAACTTGCTACATAGACTAGGCTGGCTTCAAACTCAAAGAGATCCACCTGCCTCTGCCTCCCAAGTGCTGGGATGAAAGGTGTGGGATAACTTTGGCTATTCTTTAGTCTCTTGCAAACAGAACCAAGAAGTGAACTCAATGGGTTTGCATCTTGGCAAGCACAGAGCCAAAAAGCTCAGCCAGGAGATAAAAGATGGGGATAGGTTTATTACGTACAGCAAGTAAGGAGAACATTGGGGTTATTTGCAAAGCAATGCTCTCTAGGCACCAAGGAAGTCCCAGGAAGTCTATACATATCCATATAAGAAAGCAAATGTAGGGGAAGGCACTTCTGAGCATGCCCAGTTCAAAGTCATAGAGCTCCATGCTCCAATGGGAAAGATGGCCGACACATTCCTAGGCATGCTCAGTTCCAAGTCATAGAACATGTGTTCCAAAAGGAAACATGGCAGACATAAATACTACTGGGCATGCTCAGTTCAGTATTGCAATGAGTCAAGTTGACTTCAGGTTTGCCTGAAAGGAATGACTCAGAGTGACACTGTGACCTTAGGTGGTTCCTTATAAGTTTTTCCAAAGAGTTTTAGCTGAAACAAAAAAGAAAGAACAACTTCAGCTTCAGAGGTAAGTTCATGATCATTTAAAGAGCAGCAGCTTTCTCCCCAGACCAGTGCAGGAATTTACCTCACTCAGTGGCTAACACCAGAGCTGATAGAGAATGCAGGACGGTTCAGACTGAGCCCAGGAGGTCAGAGGGCTGCCAAAACTCAAAGCAGGATTGGCCGCTGGACCTACATCACTGACATTTCTTCCTGAGATCCTAAACCCAAAGTGGGTCTTGAATATGACTTTCTGAATATTAATAACATGTGTTTCTCACTACTTAAGCTAATCACTGGAGATTGAATAAACAAGTCCTCATTTTCTCCCAGCCTTCCTGGGTGTTCACACCTCAGTATGTAAGGTGAGGTCATGGGGTGCTCAGTCTGCAGGGAGGAGCCATTGCCTCTGGCTGTTCTCTGGCCGGGGGGCTGGCTGTCCAACCCTTCTATTTTGGGAACTCAGTTGAGGTCAGCTCTTCCGATGGAAAGGAAGCTCCTCTTGGCCATTTTCAGTGGACTGTGGGACTCTAGCCTAGGGGCCCTGACTTTGCATCTTGTAACATGCAATCTAGAGGTCATTTTTAGCACCATCTGGATTTGGGTCTTCACAATGTACTTTAATTCTTCATGCCCTTTACTCTCTCTGTGACCTCATCTTCCTGAATCTCTATGCAGAGCTCCACCCAGAACTTCTGCTGAACTTCACTGGCCCTAAAGTAGCCAGCTGGTAACTGAGTCAGGGGCCCTGGGAGGAACTTATGACCTGGTTCCCACCCCACTGCTTCCTAGCTTCCCAGAGCTGACTTGGCTAATTGAGCTGGAGGTCTTGCCAAAAACATCTCTGAGGCCTGGGAGCTGAAAATGTGGGGCTGCCCAAGGGCCCAGCTGGGCTCAGCTGCTTAGAGTTATAAAAAGAACAGCAGCACCATAGCCAGTGGGTGACTAACAGTGGCTGATTGAGGTGTCACTTCAGCTGTTGGAATGTGATGGATCACTTACCCTGAATTCACAGGAGGCTGATAGCCTCCTCATCTTCCAGCCTGGCTGAGTGGGCCCCTTCTGAATTTGTCAGAGGTCCATGGTGTTCCCTGAAAGCCAGCTACAGTCTAACGTAGGTCATGAGCTCTAACGATAAATGTCTTCTCTCTCTCCAGGGTGGGGAAGCTCACAGCTTGATGAGGAATGACAGGCTGAGCTTGCAGATCTGAAAGAGTGTGAAGAGATGCCTCCAAATCCCAACACTGCCACTTACTAGCTGCATGACCTTATACTGGCTATGCAGTGTCTCTGGACCTCAGCTGGTCTGGTCTGTGAAATGAAGACAATATCTTTCTCACCAGGGTCACATGGAAAAGATAACATCAGTTTTAACACAACACCAGGAGTTAGCCTTGGCTGGCTTACATTCAGCATGCCTGGCCCCCTGGGTGCAGGTCTGTGCAGAAGGGACCCAAGCCTTTTAAAAGAAAAACAACAAATAGTAAATTTACTTGTATTTTTGAGATAGGATCTTGTTATAGTCCAGAATAGCCTTGAACTCTCAATCCTCCTGCCTCTGTCTCTCAGGCATGGGCCCAGATGAGCCCAGCCTTTTGACAGCAACATCATCATTACATTATTATGCTGTGCATTAATTTTCTCATTACTGTATCCAAATACATGATAAGAAGCTGCTATGGGAGGAAGGCAATGAGGTGGGGACAGGCTGTGGTGACAGGAATGGTGAGGCTCCTTCCTTACAGCTCTGGGGACTAGGAAGTCAAGATAGGACAGGAAATGAGCAGGGCTATTAACCTCAAAGTCATCCACCCCAACCCCCAGGTCCACTTCCTACACCTAGACTCCAACTCCTTAAAGATTCCAAAACTTTCCAATACAGTAACCCCAGGCTGAGGCAGGAGGATCTTAAGTTCAAGGTCAATGTGGCTACACAGAAGACCCTATCTCAACAAACAAACAAACAAACAGATAGGCTTCAACAAGAAGTATGTGTCTCTCCAGACCATACTAGGAATTGCCTAACAGTGTAGCAGGCTTAAGAAACCATAAAACAGAGCTAGAGAGATGACTCAGCGGTTAGGAGCACTGACTGCTCTTGCAGAGGACCCAGGTTCGGTTCCCAGCACCCACATCACCCACAGAGTGGCTCACAACCATCTATAACTCCAGTTCCAGAAGATCTGATGCTCTCTTCTGGCCTCAATGGACACTGCACTTACATATATGCAGGGTGTACTTAGATACATGTAGGCTATTGTACTTATGTACATAGAAAAACAAAAATTAATAAATCTAAAAAATGTAAAAATAGAAACCATAAAGCAATCATTCAGGCACATTAAAAATCCATAAATCCTCTGCCAGGGTCCAGCTTCAGTGCTAGGCAGGAAATAAAGGTAAAATTTGAGCTCTGGTTTGTGACTGTTAAGCAGATGTCTACTTCACTTAGTACAAGGAGCAGAAGGGACAGAGAATGATATGCTGGGGAGAGTTGGGTGGTCTGTGACTCTGAAGGACTCCTAGCTTCCTGGGGTTGTGGGAAAAAATCTGGGGGCTGCATCATGACTATCAGGACCCAGAGGCTTCAGAGAGATGAACTTACCCACCCATGGTACCCCAAATGAGGCTGGGGTCAGTGGCTGGAGGGAGAGCCCACCACTACCTAGAGGTTAGCAGCACTCCAAGTTTTCCATTGACGGTGAAATGCTAAGCATCATACACAAGGTTGTCTGCCACTTGCTGGGTCCTAAACAGGTTCACGTTAAGTCACCAGAACCTTGTTCCTACTGTGTAAATGGGGAGCAGAGCTGGAGGGACTGACGTTGACTGGGGACCAGGTAGTACTTTTCATGGTGCTCGCTACATAGTAGGTGTTCAATAAATGTCCCTGTTCCCCTCCATGGATGGATGGATGGTAGGTAGAAGTGTTCACCTTTAAAGGACGCAAGGGTGACTTACAATGGTTTGAGATGAGGCCTGAGAACGTTCTGTGCAAATGGAAAGCAAGAATTTCCAGGCATCTGCATGACTCAGCTTGAGAGGGGCAGGTCATCCTGGAAATGACCGCATGTCACCTCCAGTTGGGTTCCTCCGTGAGTGGGTGCTGCAAGGAGGGCTTCTCACTCATTCAGGGCTTTCGGTTTCACAAGACTAAAGAAGCAGAGACCCCTGTGGCATTCCATGAAGCATTCTCTGCAAGGTGCCAGGTCCCCACAGAGCCTCTGGACTGCTGGCTGGTGTCACTCTGGTCTTTCTGAGCAGCAGATGGCATTCCTAGTCTTTTTTCCCAGATCTAGTAAACAGGCTCAAAGAGGGATCCTGGCCCAGGTTAACCTACAGGATGGAGTAGATGTGAGTAAAGAAATAAATTGCCACCTGGTGGTGTGGCTTTGGGGCTCAGTGTCATCACAGTTTCCCCATCATGTTAAAACACTTAAATCAGAAGGGAAGTCATTCTGAAAGCCACCAGGAAAGAGCTTTTTAGTGTGGAACTGAGGCCAGTAGGAAGCTGGACCTATGAGTGATTCCAGCAGCTACCTGAATGTGAATTTTGGTCACCCTCACCTGTCCGCCACAGGCTTCTGGAACACTGAATGATTGCTGAGCCCAGAGACACAAGGTATACCAGTTCAGAGGTAGAGTGCTTGCCTAGACTCCGCCAGGGAGTGGGGTGGGGTTGGGGGAGAAGCTCAGTGGTAGATCTCTTGCCTAGCCTATGTAAGACCCTGGGTTCTATCCTATCACCACACACAAAAAAATTAAAATTAAAAGAAAAAAAATGGGGCTGCTCAGCGGTTAAAAGCACTGGCTGCTCTTGCAAAGGACCCAGGTTCAGTTCCCAGCACCCACATAGTGGTTACAACCATCTATATCTACAGTTCCAGGGGATCCAGCGCTCTCTTCTGGCTTCCATGAGCATTGTAGTCATATGTGCATTTGCATACATAAGTGCAAAACCTTTACACACGTAATATAAAAGTAAATTAATTAAAAAATATTAAAAAGCGGGGCATGGTGACACATGCCTTTAGTCCCAGACTTAGGAGACAGAGGCAGGCAGATCTCTGTGAGATGGAGGCCAGTTTGGTCTACACAATGAGTTCCAGGCCAGCTGGGGCTACAGGGAGACCCTGTTTCAAAAAAATAAAATAAAATAAAATAGGGTGCTGGAGAGATGGCTCAGTGGGTAAGAACATGGACTGCTCTTGCAGAGGACTTGGGTTCAGTTCCCAGCACCCACATTGTGGCTAACAACCATCTGTAACTCCAGTTTCAAGGACTCCAACGCCCTCTTCTGACCTCCATGGGTATTGCATGACACAGTGCACTTACATACATGCAGTCAATATTGGTATGTATGTGTAGTCCTGGATACTTAGAAGTCTGAGACAGGGGAGTCATCTGAGCTCAAGATTCATGATTAGCCTGGGCAACAGAGCGATCTGTGTTCCTGTACTCTTGATTTACAAATGTTCCCATATTGCACATCCACCCTTTTCCTTATCTTTCATTTCTCCCTGGCCCCTGTTCTTAGCGTTTAGGCAGAACTTTTCTGCCAAGAAATCTGTATCACAGGAATCAGCTCTGACTGTCCAAAGAAACATCTATTTACCCCATTGTCTTCAGAGCACAGGTTCAGAGCTCCAGGAACTTGGGTCTCCTGGTCTCAGCAACTAAGACCTCAATAAAATGTCTTACTCCTGTGGTTTCTGTGTTTGGAGTGACCAACAACAAAAGTCAGGGCTTAGTACACATTTTAAAAAATACATCATATGTTATCATACATGTTTTTAGACTGTATTGACATAAACATATTCACAGGGCGGGAGAAATGTCTCAGCAATTAAGAGCACTGACTGCTCTTGCAGAGGACTCAGGTTCAGTTCCCAGCACCCACATGGTAGCTAACAACCATCCATAACTCCAGCTCCAGGGGATTCGATGCCCTCTTCTGGCCTCTGTAGGTATTGCATGAGCCGTGTGCACTTAGATGCAAGCAAAACACTGCAACAAATAAAAATAAATTTTGGGGCTGGAGAGATGGCTCAGCGGTTAAGAGCACTGACTGCTCTTGCAGAGGACCCGGGTTTGATTCCCAGCACCCACGTGGCAGCTATGAGCTGTCCTTAACTCCAGTTCCAGGGGAATCCGAAGCCCTCTTCTCACGTCCATGGCATTGCACGACACGGGTGCACTCACATACATGCAGGCAATACACTCATACACATAAAATAAAAATAATAAAACATTTTAAATAAATAAATTTGAAAACATATTCATAGGCCAGTCATGGTGGCGCATGCCTTTAGTCCCAGCACTCAGGAGGCAGAGGCAGGCGGATCTCTGTGAGTTCAAGGCTAGCCTGGTCTACATAGTGAGTTCCAGTCCAGCTGGTGCTACAGGATACCCTGTCTCAAAAAGACCAAAAAAAAAAAAAAAAAAAAAAACCCAAACCCGAAACAACAACAAAAAGCCCCATATTCATACATCTGATGCAATGTTGTATTAATATATAATAGCATATGATATATTAAACATATAAAACCATCATCATATAACAATGTATATTTCACAGTATATAGTTATATTTATAGGAGTGTTTTATAAATTGCATGTTAAAAATATGTAAGCATCTAAACTGTAACACAAAGATAAATGTTTTGATACATACATATTTGATGTGTTTCAACAAGACAGAGAGGGCTGTTCTAGGCTCCCTCTCACGCTGTCTTCCCAGCTTCAGTCCATTAGCTGGAGACCTCCCCCCCCGCCGCCGGCCCTCCACACCCAGCACTAGTCCCTGTGGATCATGAAACCCAATGTGGGCGAGGAATTTGGGGCAGAGTTTTCATCATTAACTTCCAGGTAGCAGCTCTGTTCCTGCATTGGAGAAAGTCTCCAGTGGCTGCCAAGTGTCCATGGCCCTGTCAGGCTGGAGTTCTGGCTGCATTTCCCCTGCAGTCCCCTCTAGTCATTCAGCCTCTGGCTAGTTTGGTTTTTCACCAGCTACACAGTTCTCCTCCTGGTGCATGCTCTCCTCCTCCTGTGGGGTTGCTTCCTGATCAGCCTTCAGGATCTAGCCCAAATGACACTGTCTCCAGGAAGCATATTCCTACAGTCCAGTCACGGGTCTAACTCTCTCCCTGCCCTTCAGCATTGTACCTGCCTGCATCCCAGCATGTCATTCTGCCTGGAATGCCTGGTACCTTGCCTGTAGCCCTCATCAGAGGCTGAGCCATGATGGATGGCCTGTCACATGGATGGCCTGTCACATTGATGGCCCACTATGGTCATCTCTACAGCTCTGGTGTCCAGTAGAGGGTGGGGAGAAGGGCTGAGGCCAATACATTTGTGAACTGATGACCACAACCTAGAAGGTGGGAGTAGGGGATGTCCTGGGGACGAAGACCCTGAATGGTTAATTCAGCTGAGAAGATTCCAGCGGCCAGCAGGTTGCTGGGCTGACCTGTACTGGAAGGTTGGAATTGTGCTTGGTTTCTGGTTTCCCAACTGGTCCTTTCCTCTTTTTGGATACATAGAAAGTCTGTTTGGATTGCGTCACCAGCAGTCATGCTCCTGGAAAGGGCTCTACCCTCACTGAGGTCTATAAGGGTGAGAGTGGGGTGTTTCCAACAGGAAGACTCACTGTGTCGGGGGAGGAGGGGCTCTGGAGATTGTTCTTCAAAGGGATTGTAAGAATATGGGACAAAAATCTTGCAGGGGTGGAGACTGTTTAGATTACGGGGGCGTTGTGATTTTTTTTTTTTTTTTCTGTAAAGGCCAAGTCATAATTATTTTAGGCCTCTGTCTAACAGCTTATCTATGCCTTTGTTGCATGGAATGAACCACAGTCTGTGTGAACAAGGGGGTGGGTGGGTGCTACCTAGGGAAGTTTATTTACAAAGCAGGATGGGTGGTAGCTTGCTTGCCTAGCATTCATGAGGCCCTGGGCTCAGTCCCTAGCACTACGAAATTCAAAACAAGGGTTTTCTGTGATAATTGGGAAAATGTGAACAATGGTTTTAAAGAGTTATTATTATTGTTAGGTGTGCCAACCACAGAGTGGATTTTGTTGCTTTTGTTTTCAAAAGGTTTTTAAAAAATATTTTATTATTTTTATTTTATGTGTGTGAGTGTATTGCCTCCATCTATGTAAGTGCAACAATGTCATGCAATGACCTCGGTGGTCAGAAGAGGGCATCAGATACCCTAGAGCTGGAGTTAAGGACAGTTGTTAGCTGCCCTGTGGGTGCTGGAAACCGTATCCAGGTCCCCTGGCAGAGGACCAGTGCTCTTAACTTTTGAGACAGGGTCTTCCTGTAGCTCCAGCTCTGGCCTGGAATTCACTATGTAGACCAGGCTAGACTTGAACTCACAGAGGTCCGCCTGCCTCTGCCTCCCAAATGCTGGAATTAAAGGTGTGCACCACCACGCCCGGTTCTTATTTTTATTTTTAATTATGTGTATATGAGTGTCTGTGTGTGGGTATGTCCATGTGAGTGCAAGTGCTGGCAGAGGTCAAAGATTTTGGATCCCCCAGGAGCTGGAGTTACCAGCAATTTCGAGTCACCCAACATGGTTGTGGGGAACTGGACCTGGGTCCTCTGCAAGAGCAGTCAGTGCTTTTAACCACTGAGCCATCTCTCTATCCTTGTTTTTTAATTTTTTATTTATGTGTATGTGTTCATGTTTGCACATGTACATGTGTATGTGTGTATGGCTAGAAGTCAGCCTCCGGTGCTGATCTTCAACAGCCATCCACCTTGTTTTTTTGAGACAGAGGCTCTCACTGGGACCTGGGGCTTGCTGATTTGGCTAGGCTGGCTATTCAGGGGTCTACCTGTCTCTGTCTCTTCAACACTGGGATTACAAGTGAGCGCTGCCATGCCCAGCTTCTTTACATGGGTGCTGAGGATCAAATTCAGGTCCTTATGCTTGTACAGAAAACACTTTATTGACTGAGCTCCAGCCCTGATTTTATTTTTAAAGGAGAAGCTTGTCTGTTCACTATGAATGCTAAATGGAAGATATGTCTGAAATTTGCTTTAAAATACCATGGGTGTAGAGTGAGGGGGTAGAAATGACAGAAGACTGGCCATGTGATCATAGTGATTAGAGCTGGGTAACGGGTAAATGGAGAGACATCATCATACTGTTCTGTCTTCGTTTATGTATGTTTGAATATTTGCACAAAACAGGAAAAGGGTCAATAAGAAAGACCACCCCCAACACACTGTGCCTATTCACCACTGTATCTGGTCCAGTGCAGTTATTTTGTGACTAAGAGGGGACAAGCCTGAAGATGGGGCTAAACACCGAGTCTGGCAGAGTGGAAGGAAGAAGTTTTTTATTTTTGTTTTTGAAATAGGGTCTCCCTGTGTAGCCTTGGCTGCCTGGAGCTCACAGAGATCCACCTGCCTCTGTCTCCCAAGTGCTGAGAATAAAGTTGTGTATCATCATGCCCAGCTGTATTTTTTAGGTAATATATATGTGAATATATATGAAATCTAAGATCCACAAATGAGGGAAAAACACGTAACATTTGTCTTTCTGGGTCTGGTTTATTTCCCTTAACATGATGCTTTCCAGTTCTATCCATTTCCTGCCAATGGCATCAGTTCATTCTCCTTCATGGCTGAATAAACCTCCATCCTGTGGACATACCACACTTTCTTTACCCATTCTATTGATGGATACCTAGGCTGATTCCATGACAGTTAATTCTTTTAGGTGACTAGATTCACCAAGCCAAGAATTGGCTTGCTTTAAGATTCTGATTTTTTTTTTTTTTACATTTTATATAGTCAGTGTTGTGTGAGTACATGTGTAATGGCAGAAGACTACTTCTCCCCTTCCATCATGTGAGTTCTGGGACTTGAACTCCGTTTGTCAGACTTGACAGCAAGCACCTTTATTTCCTGCGCCATCTCACTATCTCTAGGATTCCTTTTTATGTGAGGTATTTAATTTAAAAATTTAAAATTTTTCTTTGGCTACAGCTGGGTGTGGTGTCGCATGCCTTTAATCCCAGCATTCGGGAGACAGAGGCAGGCAAATCACTGTGAGATCAAGGTCAGCCTGGTCTGCATAGTGAGTTCCAGGTCAGCTGGGGCTACACAGTGATACCATGTCTCAAAAAACAAAAATGACAGACAAAAAAAATTTTTGGTTACATTTAACCCAAGTGCCCTGACTGATCTAGAGAGAGGAACAATACGGAGGTATGATTCCTGTTTGCAGAGCGCCAACATGGCATCGAATAGAACACAGGGCTGGAAGATAAGCTATGAGAAACAGACCTCTCAGGGCTCTGGGAAGCCAGGGAGGTCTCTGGGCTCTGTTTTACTGCTCAGCTGGACTTTGGAGAGGAGGATGCCCATGTTGCAATTACAGACCTTACAGTTTCAGGAGAGGAAAAGGCAAGAGCAGAGCTAGGAAGGACAGCTGGCCTTTCTGGCCTTTCTCCCACAGGGATTGAGGAGACCTCTGTTCTTTGAGCCCCTCAACACGCAGCAGCAGCAACTGCACCATGCAACGATTACACACATGGTGCAAACAGCATTGTTTCTAACTGACCTCATGGCCCAGCTGCTGGGGAGTGGGTGCCTACTGTTCTCTAATGCATGACAAGTCACTGTGGTTAGCTGAACTGAGCCGGGTCTCCTAGATACAGTCATTAAACACTTGCCAAAAATGTGAGGAGGATGTGGAGAAAGTCCACGAGGCACGATCTCACTTGGTCCGCTGGACGCTCACTGGAGTTCTGTCCAGGAGCCCTTGGGGTTCAGCTGAGATCTAGCCCAGGCTTTGGAGACTGGGATGCCCAGGATAGCAGTCAGGATGAGTAGCAGGTCAGGTTCTGCTTTAATTCCCAGTCCTAGTTTGGCCCCAATTTTCAAGGCCTTGCTTAGAGTGGTGATTCTTAAATTTGAGCAGACATCAGACTCCCCCAGAGGGCTTGTTAAAACATAGATTGCTGGGCTTACCTCCTTGAGTTTTGGGTCCAGCAGGTCTGGGACGGGGCCTGAGAATCTACATTCTAAGCTCCACAGGATGCTAGTCCCGCCAGTCAGAGGCCCTGATTTGAGAACCACTGGCTTTACCTCCTTTGAAAGACCTCAGCTCTCAGGCAACAGAAGGAAGATTTCAAAGTTGTCTTCCTCTTCACATTGGCTGAGGGCAGAATCAACAATGAATGGCTCAAAGTGGTCCTGGGCAGGAGGTTGAGGGCTTTTGTCCTGTCTTGTTTTTTTGCAGTGCTGGGCACTGAACCAGGGTCTCATGGATACAAAGCAAACATTTACCTCTGAGCTACAACCCCAGCCCCATGGGCAGGAGGAACCAGTATTATTGATACTCTAAGGTCAGTGGGCAGGGAGCCCAGAGATTTAGCGTGTTAGATTCTCTGATTGACCTCACCGTGTGACCTTGAACAGTTACCTGTATTCTCTGGGCCTCAATTTGTCTCCCTGTAGAATAAGCAGCTGTTACTTTTCTGTGTGCATTGTATTCCTATCACAAACACACTTTGGAAAATGAAAAGGAATACAAAATGAATTAGAGGGCCCTAAAGTGGGTTCCACAGGGACATCTTGTAGGGGTCAGTGTACCTGGAAGCTTGGGACTTAGGACTAACTGGGTGTGGCTGTTGACTAGTTGCCCGATCTGGCAAGGGGGCTGAAGGGATCAAGGTAAACTTGTAGTGTCTAGCTGACAAGTGTTAGCTATAATACTTGTTCCTATTTTTAATGTCTTTTCAAGATTAGGGGGCCAAGGCGCTGGAGAGATGGCTCAGTGGTTAAGAGCACTGGCTGCTCTTGCAAAGGACATGGTTTCAATTCCCAGCACCCACAAGGCGACCAACAATTGTCCCTAACTCCAGTTCCAGGGGATCCGATGCCCTCTTCTGGCCTCCGTGGGCATTGCATGCACATGTTGTACATGCAGGCAAAAAACACTCGTGCACAGAAAATAAAGATAAATAAAATTTTTTTAAAAAGAGAAAAGATTAGCGGACCAGGACACTTCCTCTTCCCCACCCACAATCCCCACTGTAGATCCTGGAGAACTTCATGGTGATGGTGGATTCAGACCTTCCATGCATAGCTCAAGTTTTCCCTTGACATGATTGCTCTGGGAAACACCTAACTTCCCAAATGTTCCAGGAATAATTCCTTCTCTGACTCCTATTCGCTTGATTATTAATTTAGTGTTTGCTGAATACCTACTATGTGAAAAATACAGGGTCAGGCACATAGTAGGACATGACACAACAAAATCTAATTTTTTTTTTAAAATCACAGGGTGGGCAGAAGCAGATGCTAATTTGAAAGTCACACAGGATAACATTGGAACCTTGTAGGATTGAAAAGTAGAGACTTCAGAGCAGAGGGAACAGCCTGTGCAAAGGACCTGAGGCAGGATGAATATGACACCTGCCAAGATCTAGGCAGGTGGGCTGTGGAGCCAGGAGGGTAGGCAGCAGGGGGTCTGACTTTTATCCTAAGACTGTCAGAGCCTCTGGGGGATCTGACAGCAGAGGGGGCCACATGGCATGAAGGAGTGTCTCAAATATCTCCTCTGGATGAAGCTGGAGAAGATTCTAGGGGCCAGAGAGGACCAGGAGATCTGTTAGGAGCAAATTATGGCAGCATCCAGGAAAGGGATGCTGTGGTCTGGACGGCATGTGGGTGAGTTGAGGCTGTTTCGGAGACAGAAAGAAATAGCTGTATTTAGAAGATCTTTGGGGCTGGCTCCGTAGACTTGGAGGTAACTGTTGTGAATGGTGACCAGGGTGGCCTGAGCTGCCTAGTTTCCTGACTGTAGGTGGATGGTGGTGGTTTTCACTGAGCTACCATGGAATTCCCCTCCTTTCTCAAGCATTTCAGAGCCTTCAGGCCACTGGTCACAACAAGAATTATGAGAACCGTCTTCCTGTGTTTTTGGGGTCTTACCTCTTCCAGGTGGTGATCAGACATGTAAAGTGCTTAGTACAGCAGCTGGGACTCAACAGATGACAGCTACCTGCTGGGCACACCTGTGACCACCTTGTGCCTCTAGGTTGGCTCTTGCTGAAGCTGTCTCAACTGACACCCTTGGGGTATCTTCACCGTGGATGACATGAAGGAGGGGGTAAGTGGGGCTTTGACAGGTGAAAAGTAGGGGTCTCAGTCTGGCCCCACATTGATCCAGTCAGGTGACCTCAATTTTCTAACTGTGGAGGGTAGAGGGGGTATCAGACTGGAAACTGAATCAAACCCCTGTAGCCCCAAACCTCTGAGATTTTGTGAATGTTCAAGGAGCATGGGTTGGAGGCTGGGCCTGCCTTCCTCCACAGCTCACTCAGAGAATCTTCCTCAGGCTTGATCCCTCTGCCTTCCTTCTTTCTGGGTTACTGGATCACTCTTCTAGCTAGTGTGACCTTTCCATCCCTTGTGTGGGCTACTCACTTCAGGCAGGTTGGTCCACCTTGTGTCTGTGCTTGGGCCATCCTTCCATTCAGGACACTTCCTTCTCTCCATCTAGAATCCCTATCTTCCTTGAAGTCATCCTCTAGCCCTTTATGCTGGATAGCGTCAGTTGTTAACTTGACACACCTGGGAATTAATTAGTTAAGGAATTTCCTCCATCAGCGTAATCTGTGGCCATATCTGTGAGGCATTTTCATGATTGTTGAGTGATGTGGGAGGGCCCAGATCTCTGTGACTGGTGCTATGCCTGGGCAGATGGTCCTGGGTTGTATAAGAAAGCAGGTGTGGTGGTATCATCTGTAAATATCTGCACTTGGGAGGCAGAGGTGGGCACATCTCTGTGAGACTGAGCCAGCCTGGTCTACACAGCAGGCTGAACACAGGCCCAGAGAACAAGCCAGTAAGCAGTGTTTCTCCATAGCCTGTGCTTCAGATCCTGCCTCCAGGTACCTGCCCTAACTTCACTGTATGAAGGACTGTATTATTACCTGAAATAAATCCTTTCCTACCAAGTTGTTCTTGGTTAGTGTTTTATCACAGCAACAGAAAAGTAACCAATACACCCCTCCTTCCAGAAATTCCCTTGTCCTTACTGGCAACCCTGTCCATGTGTCATAGATAATTCTCCTTTTCTCACCTGGGCTCTGATTATGATCGAGTCCTCTGATTGGACCCTGGCACCACACAGCACAACTTCTAGCATCCTCCTCTTTGGAACTTTGTCCTGAGCTATGGATAAGCAGGGAAAGGCAACTAGCCAGAGCACATCCCGTGCCCCACATCAAGCCACTCTCCTCTGCTCAAATCCTGAGCCAGCCTGGGAAACCCAGAACTTGCCTTCCTGGAAGAGTCTCCAGCTGACACCAGTGAGTTTCTTCACTTTCTGCCCCCTCAGCCCCTCTCCCTAACAGAGCCTTCCTCAGTGGAAAGGCCCCTGGACACACAATTCTTGGCCAACAAAAGCAACCATTGTAGCCCCAGGGAAGGGGGTGGGGGCAGAGAAACAGGGTGAGGCTTTGCTTTGGCCAGGGCTGGCTCCAGGGAGCTTATGACTCAGGCGCTGGGGTCCCAGCTGCAGTCAATCCCTCTTGACTTGCTCTGGGGCAGCAGGAAGGAGGTGGAGTGGGGCCAGGTCCCCTGGCCTTTCTAAAGGAATCTTCTCTGGGATGGCTTCTCAGCCAGGAGGAAGTAAGGCATCTTATGTCATATCTGCCCCTACTTTAGAGCTTGGAAAACTGAGACCCTGGGAAGGCAGATGATTTTAGGACCATTTAGTAGGTTTGCAGAGACCTGAGGCAGTGCCTGGCCAGCCTCCATCCTGGTCTATCTCCCCAGCCTCTCCAACTTCCCACTTTCTGCCCACATCAGCCACACACACACACAGCACCCTGACTGGTCTTGACCTTACCAGTCTTAAGGACCAGAAAGAGGAAAAAGAGCCACTTACTATAGTTCCATTGGTGGTTCCATTTTCCAATAACTGAGTTACTTGAATATAATTAATCCATGTCAGCTCTGAGTCTGCTTCAAAAATGAGCTGTGCCTCCCAAACCTCAGCATCGTTTCAAAGATTCTTCATACCACAGTTAAAACAGAACAACAAAAATAAATCAAACCATATCCTCCTTTTCCACCTGTGGGTGACTTGAAATACAGTTTATTTTCAAATTATTAAGAACATATTTGGAAAGTAAAAAGCGAGCATCGATTTCTCTCTTGGGCTGTTGGCGCTGACTGGGTTTGGTCTCAAGGTGCCAGACCAGCGACGGCACTGCCTGTAGACTCTTCCGTGCACTGCGGGCTGCAGCAAGCCGAGGGTAGATGTGCAGGGTGCTTATCGTTTATTGTGTGTCTATTGTGCGCTGTAGTTAACAGCTATGTCACATACGAGGAAACTGAGGGTTTCTAAGTTTCAATCAGGGCAGTCTGCTTGTAAAGCCAGGGCCCTCTCCTCAGCCTGCTGCGCCCCGGTTCTAGGCTGGGACACAGGACAATGGGATTTCCTTAGGATCCCTGGCGCTGTAGTCTGCAAAGTGGGGAGATGGAAAAGATGAGTGGCTGGCGGGCCATTTGGGGGTCTCTCCAACCCGGCCCTCCAAATGCAGTCGGACACCCCTGCGGTGGCTCTGGAGCAGTTACAGAGCCAGAAAAGGAGGCGGAGCTGATGCATGCGGAGCAGATTTGGGACGTCGCTCTGGGAAGCTCCGGCGTCTGAAGGGACGATTGCCTAGTGCGCCAGGAGCCCCTGCGCGGGCTCCGCGTGGCACTTCCGATCCCGGCCGCACGTCGCGGCCTCGCAGGCCCGCCCCCGCCCCCGGCGCCGGCGCCCCCCG
>NW_008341050.1:2885340-2956627 GCF_000622305.1 Nannospalax galili | reverse complement strand
CCACCGCAGCCCAGCTGCTCGCCGCGACGCAGGCAGACCAAGGCGGCTGCAGCCGGGGTCGGGGCGCCATGCGGGGGGCCGGGAGGCGGAGGCTGGTGACCGGGCATCCCGGCGCTCGGGCGTCTGCCCGGCCCGCGTCCGCGCGGGGCCACATGGCTCGGGTCCGCGCGCTGCTGTCCTGCCTGCTGCCCTGGTACTGCGCACTGGGCGCCGCCGCGGGCAGCCAGACCCCAGGTGCGTGCGGGCCGGATGCGTGGGTATTCGGGGATCCCGGGGTGCAGGCAGCCACGGTGGCCCCAGGGTGCGGGAGCCAGCGGTACAGAATTAGAGGGAGTAGAATTTGCGGGCTGAGTTGCTTTGATTTGGCCACTTCTAGTGATTTCTGCACTTTTCTGTCCTGGAGGTGAAGTGACCCGTAAGAGGGGAGTTTCTCCGGGTACCCGGAAAGCCTCTGTCTCTGTCTCTCTCTCCTGTATAACTCTATCTTTCAATGTCTAGTATGTCTCCAAGTTGGATACTCACATGTGGGATTGTGTGCACGCAAGCATGCCTGTCTGTCCCACAGAGAGTCGGGCTAGCAGGTGATGCTTCCCATCGCAGAGAACTCTGGCCATTTTGCTTCTGCACAGGAACAGTCTCCCACCTGGTGCCCCTACAGCATCCTCAGACACTGTGAGGCAGTATGGACACACAGCACACACAGTTATAGCATGAGTGCCCTTTGGGCTCAGGGAGCAGGCTCTGGTCATTTCTAGGCTGGGGTCATGTGCCAAAGTGGGACCCCTCTTACACAGTCTTGGGCTCTTCTGCTGTCATCAGTAAAGGGGGGGCAATGCCCCCATTTACAGTGGCCTTGGGACCTTCAGGACGCATCCTTTTCTGTGTTTTATCAATGCTGTAAACTGGGGAAGTTGGAGACAGAACTGTGTAGAGATGAAAATTCTTTCAAACTTGTATCCATGATTCACCAGGCCTGGAAGCCAGTGAGCTGTCATTTCTGCCTGGCCTGACTGGGCACAGGGGAAGCTGTGTGAGGATGGGGCCACTGGCAAATGGCGTGGAGCATGAGGCCATGACCTCACACTTAATTCAGCCCAAGTGGGCAGGTCACCCCCTGTGTCTCCTTTTATTTTTGAAATTCTGTGTTTACCCTGCTTGGGGCTGGGCCATGCAGAAATCTCCCAGTCACCTCACTGTTTAAAAAAGTTTTCCTTCTAACCTTGGAAAACTATATAACGGTGCATTCTCTCGCTTCTTTCTCTAGCCCCACCTTGCTCCTCAACTTAGGCTAGGATCCCCTGGGTTTCTAGGTGTGTTTATTTTGGCAGCTGCGTTCTTGGGAGCTTGGCAAGAACCCTGCCCTGGGCTGGGCTGGTGACTTCAGCGTGCTGGGGGAGTTGGGATGGTTCTAGCCCTGGGTGATTACAGAGAATTTCAGTCTTTTCCTAGGCAAGAAGGTTGGAAGTCTTGTTGCTACAGTGACAGGACTCAGTTTGGCATCATTTGTTTTCTTCAGCTAGCTATAAAAAGACTTGAAGGGTACAGGGAGCAGCATGTCCACAATTGTATATCTGCCTGAATACCATTCATCCCAAGTGCAGGAAGCAGTGGATGGAGAATGCATGAATGTGATCCATGGAAGGTGACACTCAGGGCTTCCTGTCACTGTCTGCCCTGTGGGACTCCCAGCTTCCTTTTACCTCTGCAAAGTCAAGTAACTCTTTGTTTATTTCTAACAGAACTGCACCTCTCTGGGAAGCTCCACAACTATGTTGTGACTGTGCCCTGTAGTACGGATCCTCATGGTCGCTTCCTCTCCCATGTGCTGTCTGGCCCTGCAGCAGCCTCTTCAGGGAGCCACCTCCGGGTGGCACGAAGCCCCTTGAGCCTGGAAGGAGAGACCCCGAGGCCTGGTGGGCCAAGGCGCCACTTCCTCTACTTCAATGTGACTGTCTTTGGGAAGGAGCTACACTTGCACCTGCAGCCCAACCGGAGGTTGGTAGCACCGGGGGCCTCAGTGGAGTGGCAGGAGGACTTTCAGGAGCTCTTCCGGCAGCCCTTACAGCAGGAGTGTGTGTACACTGGAGGCGTCACCGGAATGCCTGGGGCAGCTGTTGCCATCAGCAACTGTGATGGATTGGTAAGGGACATGACTTTCACTCCTCTTGAGTTTTCTAGCTCTTTCCTCAATCTTGCCCCTACCTACAGGTTCAGGATTCCCAAAGGCTTTTTGTGTAGTAAGCCACACTAGGGGGCTACCTTCCAGATAGGTCACCAACATGTTCTTTCCAGCCACCAGGCTCTGCCAGCTGTGAGGTGGCCAAGGTAGGCTGGTGGCTTTATCTTGTTCATTCACCATACAGGGACCCATCTAGGGTACAAGCTACCTGCTGGGGCCTCTGGGCCCAGACTAACACAGGGCTGAGGAAGGTAGGTTCTAGAATGTGCTGGTGACTGAGGCATGTGAAAACTGTGCACATCTGGATGAGTTACCTTCTTTTTGCTTTTTTCTCTTATGTGTAGAACAGGGGTTGACTGATTTGCTTACTGAGCCAAGGCCTTGCTGCAAAGCTCTCTGGCTTGAGATCCTTCCAGCTCTGCCTCCTGGAGTTAGGATTATAGGCATGGACCACCACACCCCAGTGAGATTTATTTATCTATTCTGTATAGTTACTGTTCTAGGTGCTAGGGATGGAACCTGGTCCCTGTCCCCACAAAAGTAATCTTGTGTGACCTGTCTCACCAACCAGACTCAGGTAGTGGGAGTCACTGGTTTATGCGTGCCATTGTTGCTGTGTCATGTCACCTGCTTTTCCCAGACTGTTCCTAGTGCTCCCTCTCTTGGAACCCTCATCCTCCTCCAGATGCTGGAATTGCCTTTATCACTCAACATCAGTTGCAGATGAGAGAGCCATGGTGATTTCTTTTTCTCTGTTCATGGGTGCTGGCCCTCGACTCCCCCTGCTGCCCCTCCTCAGTGTGTCAGGCCCCTGGGAGCTTGCCTGGCCACTCTGGGCCCTGGTAGATGACTCTTTCCATAGTCTACCCTGTCAGTGTCACCAGGTATGAGTTGATATGTCCCAAGAAGGAACCCACTTATGGTTGTGCCCTTCAGAAAAAGGGTTCAGGATGGAGAAGGATATTGGAATTCTTCTGCACTGGCAGGGCTGGCAGATGCTGTTGTACTGAGTGCCTTGGCTGCCTGTGTCTAGGCCCTTGCTCCCTGAACTCTTGTCAGTGCCTATAAAACCATTTTAGATATTTCTCTACCTAATCCTTTCCCCTACAATTTCAGTACTTCAGATATGCTGATATACTGTGTGCATATCTGGGCTTTATGTATATATGCATGTATGTATGTGTGTATATATGTATATGGATACATATATTTTGTGTCTACATGATATGTGTATATATGTTTATACATATGTCATCCATATGTCAGTGTGTGTGGTGCCCATAGGTTGACTTCTATCACTGTCACTGTCCATGTTACTATTTTTTTTTGCTTATTTATTTTGTTTAATTAACTAATTAATTTCTTTTTTTTTTGAGAAAATTTTTTTGGTTTCCCTGTAACCCCAGCTGGCCTGGAACTCACTATGTAGAGGCTGGCCTCAGTCTCACAGAGATCTACCTGCCGCTGCATTCTGAGCACTGGCTTATTTATTTTAATTTTATGTGTATGAGTGTATCACTTGCATGAACTGTGCAGTTCCTGCAGAGGTCAGAAGAGGGTGTTGGATCTCCTGGAAATGGCATTAAAGTTGGTTGTTAGCTGTCATATAGGAACTGGGAACTGAACCCAGATCCTCTGTAAGAACAGTATGTGTTCTTAACTGCTGAGCTATCTCTCCAGCCCCTCTGTTTTAATTTTTGAGATAGTCTCTTATGCAGCCTGGGACTCACTGGTTCAGCTAGGCTGGCTGGGTAGAGAGGCTCTAGGATTACAGGCACACTGCCACACCTGGCTTTTACACAGGTATTGGGGATCTGAACTCAGGTCCTTTTGCTTGCATAGCAAGCACTTTTCTCACTGAGCTATTCCCCCAGCCTCTGGGCTTTAGATATTAACAAATAAATTTTTTTTTTGGCCTTTCCCTAAACTATTTTCGTGCCACTGCAGGGGATGGGGCTGCTATTAAGAGACATGGTCTAGGCAGTAGCTGGTTCTTAAAGTTGCTAACACTCAGTCAGAGGTGCCATATCTGCCACTCCAGGAAGAGACCCAAGATCTGTTTTATCAGCCAGATTCTCTAATTAATTTGGAGCAAGGGTTCCATAGTAGACTTTGAGAAACCTGGTATAGGGTCAGTGGGAGAAGTGGGAGCTTGCCCAGATATTGGTAAGTTGGGGATCCATTGTCAGTTTGCCTTCCTGAAGCAAGACATGGGGAGGTGATTAATCAGTGCATGTTGGGGCCTCAACTAAGGTAGCTGTTCAAGAAGAACTTGGCAGTCTGCTAACAAGTGGTAGCCTTCTGCTAGATGTTGCCAAGACCAGGGCCATAAGGGACCCCGACTCAGTACCCAATGAAGTATGACCACATGACCAGACTGTGCAGTGTGCTTGATGATGCTTGTGCCTGGTTGCTGGCACTGATAGATGGTGGGGCTGATGGGTGGGCCTGGAGCTGTGTGTGACTGGTATGGTGTTGCTGACCATTAGTGGACTATGAGTAATAAATGTTCCCCTTAGCTGTGTGCCCTTAGTTAAATCATTTCCCATCTCTGGGTTTTTAAAAATATTTTTAATTAATGAATTAATTAATTTAATGTGTGCATGTATGTATGCTCTGTGTATGGGCACATACATGCCTCAGTGTATATGTGGAGGCCAGAGGACAACATATGGGAGTCTGTTCTTACCTTCCACCATGTGGGACCTGGGGATCGAACTCAGGATGATAGGCTTGGCAGCAAGCCCCTTGACCTACTGAGCCATCTCACTGACTCTGGGTTTTATTCTTTTGTCCAGAGAAGCTACCCTGATGCTCCCTGGTGGGTAGGAACATACTGGGTGGTGCTGGTAGAGGCTGAATGAGGTCTCACAGGCTGCCCATGAGTGAACTCTCCAAGCCTCTGTCTGTACTGTACATACAGGCTCCAAGGAGTGGCTTGCCAGGGTTCCCTGCCCTTGGTGAGTGACTCACTGGGCCAAGCCTTGGATTGGGCTACTGTGTACCACCAGGCCACCACTGCCCTCAAGTCTATTTGCATACCTCCCCTCCAGGCCCAGGGCAGCACTCCCTGACTGCCTGTCCGTGGAGTCCACAACACTGGTGAGTCCAGAGGTATCCTCAGGTTCAGATTTCACTACTTGCCTGAGACATGGGAGAGAGAGGTGGCTTGTTCATATGACCCAGGGGGCTTACCTTCAGGCTCAGAGGCCAGCCAGACTGCAGCCTTTCTTATGACCATGTTGAACCCATCACTTTTACACAGTCTATGACTCTTAACCCCATTTTCACTGACAGCTCAAATTCCAGAATCATTCCTTTTGAAATGACTTTTAAAAAATGCACTAAGAGGGGCTGGATAGATGACTCAGCGGTTAAGAGCACTGACTGCTCTTGCAGAAGACCCGGGTTCGATTCCCAACACTCACATGGTGGCTAACAACCATCCTTAACTCTAGTTCCAGGGGATCTGATGCTCTCTTCTGACCTCCTCAGGTACGGCATGATTAAAATAATATTTTATTATTTTCATTTTATGTGTATGAGTATATTGCCTGAATGTATGTGAGTGCACCCATATCGTGCAATGACGTGGAGGTCAGAACACCCCAACAAAACTCATGGGCCCTCACTGATTTAAAAAAGAAAAAGCTATAAAACATAATGTGTGTAGTTTTTTATTTAAGGGGGTGGGGCGCTAAAGAGATGTCTCAGCAGTTAAAAGCACTGGCTGTTAGGCTGGAGAGATTGCTCAGCGGTTAAGAGCACTGACTGCTCTTGCAGAGGACCAGGGTTTGATTCCCAGCACCCACATGGAGGCTACGAACCGTCCTTAACTCCAGTTCCAGGGGAATCTGAAGTCTTCTGACCTCTGCGGCGGCATTGCACGATACGGGTGCACTCACATACATGCAGGCAATATATTCATACACATAAAATAAAAATAATAAAATATTTTTAAAAATGCATTAAGGAGAATGGAGAGATGGCTTAGTGGTTAAAAGCATTGACTGCTCTTCTAAAGGATCTAGGTTTGATTCCTAGCACCCACATGGTGGCTAACAACCGTCTATAACTCTAGTTCCAGGGGAATACAATGGCCCCTTCTGACCCCCGAGGGCATTGTACTATACGGGTGCATTTACATATGTAAGGCAATACACTCATATACAGGCAATACACTCATATACAACAAATAAAAATAATAAATAAAATTTTTAAAAGTATACTAAGATGACACACTTAAAACCATGATGGCATACACCTTTAATCCCAGCACTCAGGGGGCAGAAGCAGGAGAATCTCTGTGAGTTCGAGGTCAGCCTGCTCTTTGTAGTGAGTTCCAGGCCAGCCAAGGCTACATAGTGAGACTACTGAAAAAAAAAAAAAAAAAAGTAAGTACTGACTAGGGAAAAGGATGCCAGTGAGATCCTAGATCCTAGGTGGGCATGAATTAACTTCAGTGCTCAGTGTCTCCTGTCTCAGATGCCCACTGTTCCAGGTGATGGTAGTGGATGATGAGGGTCTCTGCCCCTGGTGCAGGTCGCAGTTCAAATTCGGATGGATCCCTGACATAGAGCTCATTTCTTGCTTCTCATTCTGGTGGGACAGACTTACTAGTCTGCTGCAGGTTTGTCCACAAAGAAGAGTTTCCTTTGGCCTGTCTTACAACTGAAGGAGTGTTAGATCTTGAGGGTCAAGCTCAGGACGGCTCTCACTCTTCCCTAAACCTGCAGCCCAACCCAGGCCTGGCACAGTACTGGGCCTGTGCTCCAACCAGGGGTGGGGAGGAGTCAGTCATGTGTTTCTACGACCTAGCTTTGAACACCCCAGCCAGGCCTGTCCTGGGTTATGAGGCACCAAAGCTGGGCTGAATGGGGCTCCCTGGAGGAAGTAACATTGCCTCAGAACTATCCAGACATTACCAACAGGAATTAAGTGCTGGGCCCCTGGCCAGCAGAAATAGACCAACCCAGACAGGCCTGAGAGTGTTTGGTGTAGCAAATAAGGGATGTGGAAGGCTCAGCCTGCCTCCTGCAGGGGTAGCCTGGGACACTTTCAGATCCAAGGGCCTAGGTTGGGAACTGATCTAGGTGGCAGCAGTGACCCTTCTGGTTCCTTCTCAGGGTCCTGAGGCTCTGCACTTGGGAGGAACATGGGCCTCAGGTGGAGGCTAGTTTTTTGTGGGTGTGAGGGTACTGCATGGTGCAGAATGAGGTCCCTGCTTCTCAGTGGGGCTGTGGCCTTATTGGTCCATCTGGAACCCAGACTGTCAGCCATGTCTACCTTCCGGGGGCCTGGTCTTCAAGGCCCTGTACTAGGCTGTGTGGGGCTTGACTGTGCTGGTCTTCCCATCTGCCTTTAGTGCCTCTGTGAGTCAGGGCCTGGCGCGCAAAGCAGCCACACGTGTAAGACTTGTCACATCTGGTTCCCGTTTTCCATTCTGCGAATGTTGCATTTTTAGTGGAGTGGGGCGGGGCGGGGCAGGGCTGGGGTGTGGCCCAGAGGCGGGGCCAGAAGCAGGATCCTGGCCCAGCTTCTCCCCCTACCTCCAGGGTCCAGCAGCTCTTTTGAACTAACTAAGGTCCTTTTGTCTTTAAAATCAGGGCTACCATAGGCCAGGGAGTTGACAAGCATGAGGACCTGAGTTAGAATCCCCAGCACCCATGTGAAAAAGTAGGTGTTGCTGTGTATGCCTGTAATCCCAGTGCTGGGGGGGTCGAGACAGGAGAACCCCTGGAGCTCACTGGCTAGCCAGTGTAGCCAAATTGGTGAGCAATTAGGCTGGGAAAGGCGTTGCTAGCAGTCTTTGTGAGAAGGTGGCTTAGGTGTGAGAAGTGTGGTCCTTTAAAGCTCTCTGGGCTTGGGTTCCTCATCATGTGAAGTGTTTATGGCAGGACTTTGAAAAGTGGGGGGTTAGTCCAGTTAATTAATAGTTTATTAATTTATTAATAGTGATATTTATTAATAATTATAGTAATTATTTTTAAATATTTTATTTATTATTTTTATTTTGTGTGTATGAGTATATTGCCTGCATGTAAGTGAGTGTAGCTGTGTTATGCAATGCCGAGGAGGTTAGAAGAGGACTTAGGATTCCCCTGGAACTAGAGTAAAGGATGGTTCATAGCCACCATGTGACTGCTGGGAATCAAACCCGGGTCCTCTGCAAGAGCAGTCAGTGTTCTTAACCGCTGAGCCATCTCTCCAGCCCCTAATATAGTAATTATTAATAATGACAAATACTACAGATATTGCCAGGAATCCTTGTATTGCAATATGTAGATCATCAGTGCTGTGTGACACAGTTCAAGTAAGAGTGGAGCCCTGGTATAGACAATGCTTCTCATCATAGCAGTGGGCATACTAGTCTGCTGCAGGTCTCTCCACAAACAGGCTTTTGTTTTGTTTCGTTTTGTTTTTTTCTTCAGCCCATCTGAACAAATGAAGGAGTATTCAGTCCAGAGGGTCAAGCTCAGGATTGGTCTCACTCTTCTCTGAGCCATGTTGGAGGCCTAGGCCACCTTATCCTCAGTCTGGCCACTCTCTGCTCCCTGCCCCCACCCCAGCAACATGGTCAGTGGACTGAGAGATATACCCACAGGTGCTGAGTGCAACCAGGCCTCTGACCAGGTTCTGGGGCTGCAAAGGCTGAAGCTGGGTCTTCTGCTCCCAGATTGGAAGGCCACCATTTATATATATAATTTCTTTTTGTTTATTTTATGTGTATGAGTGTTTTTTCTGCATGTATATAAGTACAACACATGTGTGCAATGCCTGTAGAGTCCAGAAGAGAGCGTGGGATCCTCTGGAACTGGAGTTAAGATTGGGTGTTAACCTCCATTTGGGTGCTGGGAACTGAATCCCAGTCCTCTGGAAGAGCAGCTAGTGCTCTTAACTGCTGAGCCATCTCACTAGCCTTGGGAAGTCCACCATTTAAAGTGAAGACTGACATGCACCCTGCCCTGGTCCCCAGGGACTGTGGAAATGAGGGAAGCACAGCATTGCTGCAAGGTAGTCTGGGGGTGGGCACAGGAGATGAGGGGTGCAGGGAAGGCTTGTGGAGATGGGCCAGGTTTTGTTTTTTTCGTCTTTTTGAGACAGGGTCTCCCTGTAGCCCCAGCTGTCCTGGAACTCATTATGTAGACCAGGCTGGCCTTGAACTCACAGAGATCTGCCTGCCTCTGCCTCCCAAGTGCTGGGACTACAGGCGTGCGCCACCATGCCCGACTGGGCCAGGCTTTAAAGGATATACATGAGTTGTTTTTCTTTAAGAGTTTTATTTATTTAATTTTTATAGTCTTACATTTAGCATTTCCTTCTGCTTGTTTTTTTTTTTTTTTAGGCAAGCTCTCATGTAGCCCAAAGCTGGTTAACTTGCTAGGTAGCTGAGGTTGACCTTGAGCTCCTGATCCTTCAGCTTGCCTCCACTTGCCAAGTTTGTGGGATTATAGGCATGTACCATCAAGCCCAGCTCATTTTCTTTTAAAAATGTTTGAATCAGGTCCATATAAGGCCCACATAGTGTGTTTAGCTGAGTTTTAAAGCCACACAGCAGGAATGCAGGCATTCTACAGGAAAGAAGAGGTTAAAAGTACAGAATGCCAGTGGGACCTAGTGAGTTCCCGCTAGGCCTTTTATAAAGTGGTTAATCCCATTCCAGGGGCTTGGGCTTCATGACTTAATCACCTACTAAAGACTCCACTTTTGAATACACTCACATAGGTTTCAATGCAGATACTGGACATATTCAGCCCAAACCAGTAGACAGTGCAGTGTGTATTGGGGAACTGGTCTGACTGGGTTGAAATTCCAGCTCTCCCTTGTGCATGCTGTGTGACCTTGGGTAACTCCCTAACCTCTCTGTTCCTTGGTTTCCTGGAGGTCATTAGTTTCTAGAATTGCCAGCCTGCAAAGAGCTCCATACAGATCTGTCAGTTGTAACCATCTAGTGATGTGCCTTCATTGGCTGCACCTGCTGGTCTGAGGATGGTGGCAGGCAGGAAGCAGCCAAGGGTCTTCCTGCCTATTTTTTCCCAAGGGGTCTCTGTGCCTCATCTGGTAGTCAGAGCCCATCCTGGTCCTAACCTCATCCAGGCCTTCTCCTAGTGGTCCTCTTCTGGTCGCCCCCCCCCCCGCCCGGGGCTTTCTCTTGTTCTCAGTTGGCAGGTGGGCTGGCTGGAGGGTCCCATCTGGCCTCATCCCCATGCCAATGTGGTGCTGGCTGTAAGTTAGACAGCCTATGTTCTCCCGCTGTGGCCTCTCATCCTCCAGCATGCAGCCTGGCTCTTTCCCACTGTCTCCAGGCACGGTTCCAAGATGGGGAAGGCAGAAGCTGTAGGTCTCGTAAGGCCCAGGCTCGGACGTTCAGGATGTTCCTCGTGTCCGCCAAATTGTACTACAAGGCTAGAGATTTTCCCAGGGTGAGGACACCGGGCTCTTCTCAAGAGGAAGACTGGCAAAGTCTCACTGCAGAGAAACTGCACTCAGGGACAGGAAGAACATTGTATCTTTCTTCACAGACAGTCCTCCATGCTAAGGGACATGACGTCTCTAAGCTCATTTCCATATCTATAGGTGGTTGTCCTTACCATAGGTTTTTGTTGTTGTTGTTGTTGTTTTTTGAGACAGTCTCATATAGTCCAGGCTATCCTCAAACTTGCTATGTAGCTGAGGATGGCTTTGAACTTCTGGTTCTCCTGCTGTACCTCTTGAGTGCTAGGATTACAAGAGTGCATAACCACACACTGTTTATGTGGTGCTGGGGAAGGAACCCAGGTCTTGGTGCTTGCCAGGCAAGTACTCTACCAACTGAGCTCCATCCACAGTCCCTTTCTGTTGTAGTTTCATTGATTAGAAATGACGCACTTGTGGCTGGAGAATTGGCTCGTGGCTAAGAGCTCTTGCTGCTGCTCTTTGAGAGGTCCTAAGTTTGGGTTTCTAGCACCCATGTTGGGTGGCTCACAACCACCTATGACTCCAGCTCCAGGGGATCCAGCACTTTCTTTTGACCTACTTGGGCAACCCCACACACTTGTTATATACATATATACACACAGACACATAAATAAACATAGAAATAAATTATGCACTTGAGATAATGCTCAGAGCTGGGGACAGTGAATGGGAGCTTGGAGTGGTCCCGGGATGTACGGGGGTTTGCTTACAGACCCCTGGATGCCTGCTGCACGTTCTTCCTCTCACTCGTGGGCGGGCTCCCCCCTCTTGCTCCTGTCTGGGCCTTGGTCTGTGTGAATGAAACCCCAGGCCTGGATTCTGGGGACTTTCCAGCCCCAGAGGCAGTCAGATCTTACAGTCTAACCTCCCTGTCTCCCAACAGCCCTGCCTTGCTGTCTGCCCTAGATTAATAACCTATTTATGATATGGAATAAAAGCCAGACATCACCTCACTGCCTCTGCCATGGAGCTGAGTGACTCCCCTTCCAGCCAGGGCTGGTTTGATTTTCTTTTCTCAGTGGTGTCTCCAGGCATCAACCTCCCAGCCTCCCTGAGGGAGACCAAGGCCCCACCCCCAGCAAGCACCTGTGGGGTTTCCAGCTCTGAAGGCTCTGCAGTGGAAAGTTCTCAAGCTGCTTGCTAGGGCGCCAGTGTTGTGTTTCTAGCGTGTGGGCCTTGCCCTGTCTTCAAAACTCTAAAACTACCACCACTGATATCAGTGTCCACATGGCATCTCATCCTGGACAGCTCAGGAGATCTGTGACAACCACCCAATGCAATGGCCCCTGTTACAAGCACCCGTATGCTGGATCTTAACTCAATGTAGTTTCTGCTCTCTTCTTGGCCTTGGTGGTGTCCAGAAGAAGCTCTGGGGTCTCTTGTGTCTGTTTTCAATTTCCAGTTGAGAAAGCCAAGGTCCAGGGAAGGGAAGAGACCCAGGATCACATAGAAGCAGGTGACTGTCCCCTCTGGGTGCAAAAGGGTGCTCAGTTTCCTCCCATAATCCATCAGCTTGTCCTGAGTCAATGGAAAAGGACTGAGTTCATATGAGGAGTGAGTCAAGGCCAGTGATGGCCAGTGAGATGGTAGTCATGGCAATAGCTGCAGGGTGATGGATGCTGAAAGGCACAGGGCCATCCTAGGACCCCTGGGCTTCATTGACTGTTGAGTGAGGTGTTTATTAGGTTCTTGCTTTGTGGGGTAGACTTGCCCACCTTCTGCATGGCATGGTCTTCCTTAAGACCTGGAGGGAAGCTAAGAAAAAAACAAATCAGGGCTGAAGAGATGACTCAGCGGTTAAGAGCACTGGCTGCTTTTGCAGAGGACCTGGGTTCAGTTCCCAACACCCACATGGTGGCTAACAACCCTCTGTAACTTCAGTTCTAGGGGATCCACTGTCCTCTTCTGGCCTCTGTGGATATTGTATGGTATAGGTGCACTTGTATACATGCAGGCAAAACACTCATACATATAAAATTTAAAAACAACAACAACAAACAGATGTTAATGGTCTAGTTAGAGGGCTTCAGCTCCAATGGAATTTTCTGGTGTTTTCCAGGCCCAAGTCACTGTGGCTGTAGTTTTATACATAGTCAGGTCTCAGACAGTGGGCTGCTGTGGTGTGCTCATTACACGTTCATCATGGAACATGACAAGTCCTGTGGTCTGTTTGGCTTTCAGTGATATGGTGACTAGAGCTATAGACAGGCTGGCTTCAGAGAAGGGTCTGAAGGTAGGAGCACTGGTCAGGACGCAAACCCTGCTCCCAACAGACTGCTGGCTTGGAGACGTGAGGCTGCTGTGTCCCCATAGTCCCTGGATAGACTCTGGGTGAAATGTGCTGGTCCCTCATCCATGACCACAGTTGTGAGAAAGCAGATCTTTTATATGGGCCATATTCTAACCTTTCTGGGCTTGGTAATCTCAGCTACTCAGGAAGCTCAGTCAGGAAGACTGTCACAAGTTTGAGACCAGCTTGGGCTATATAGTGAGACCTTGTCTTATTTAAAAAGAAAAGAGAAGAAAAGAAAAAGATCAAGGTGGTGCATGTTTTGAATTCCAGCACTTAGGCAGAGGCAGGCAAATCTCTATGAATTCAAGGCCAGCCTGGTCTACATATCAAATTCCAGGCAGGGCTATATAATGAGACCCTGTCTAAAACAAAACAAAGCAAAACAGAAGCTGTCTGAGCTCAAGGCCAACCTGGGTAACTTAGATCCTGTCCCCAAATTAACAACAACAAGAAGTAAATAATAAATAAATAAATAGATAAATAAATGAATAAATAAATTAAATAATAAATAAAAGGTTGGGGATGTAGCTCAAAGGTAAGGCACCTGCCTCCATCCACCAGGCTCCAGGTTCAATTTGCAAGACCACAGATAAAATAAAATTCTAGCTTCCAGTGTCTTTGCTCTTGCTTCAGGCCACTGTCCCCACTGAGCTGCTGCAGCTCACTGGTGTGTTGCCAAAACAGCAGCTTGGCAAAACAGCAGCTTTGTGTGGAGACTGAAGATGTATTTTTTTGTGTGTGAATATGCATGCCCTGTGTGAACAGAGGCTAGAGGAGGGTGCTAGGTGTCTTCCTCTGTCTTTTCTCTGCCTCATTTACTTGAGACAGGGCCTCTCACTGAACCTGGAGCTTGGTGCTTTTCACCTAGGGTGGCCGGCCAGTGAGCCCCAGCTCTTGTCTCCTCAGCACAGCCTTTCTTGGCTCTTTACATGGATGCTGGGGATCTGAACTCAAGTCCTCATGCCTTACCCACTGACCCATCTCCCCAGACCATGAAGACAGATTTTTTTTAAAAACTATTTTTATTTTATGCGTATGCATGTATTGCTTACATGTAGGTAAGTGTTGTGCTATGCCCGAAGAAGACAGAAGAGGCTGTTAGATCCCCTGGAAATGGAGTTATAGACAGTTGTTAGCTGCCATGTGGGTGCTGGGATTTGAACCTGGGTCTTCTGCAAGAACAACCAGTGTTCTTAACTGCTGAGCCATCTCTCCAGCCCCAGAAGACGCATTTTTTAACTACTGCCAGTACCAAGAACTGGACCCACTTCACATTCTCTGATGAATGGCTGAATAAGTGGACGAATGAGTGAACAAGTGAATGAATGAGTGTATGAATGCATAATGAGGGGATGAGTAAGTGAATAAGTGAATAAATGAATAAATGAGTTGATGAATGAATGGATGAATGAGAAGATGAATAAGTGAATGAATGAGTGAATGAGTGAATGAATGAGTTGATGAATGACTGAATGAGTAGATGAATGAATAATGAGTGGGTGAATAGGTGAATGAATAAATGAGTGGATGAATGAATGAGTTGATGAATGAGTGGCTGAGTGGATGAATGAATGAATGAGTAGATGAATGGATGAATGAATGAATGAATGAATGAGTGGATGAATGAATGAATGAGTAGATGAACAGATGAATGAATGAATGAGGGGATGAATGAATGAATGAATGAGTTGACTGAGTGGTTGACTGAGTGAGTAGATGAATGAATAGAGTAGATGAGTAAGTGAGTGAATGAATGGATGGATGAGTGAGTGAATGAGTAGATGAATGCATAATGAGTAGATGAGTAAATGAATGAGTGAGTGGATGAGTGAATGAATGAGTTGAATGAGTGAATGAGTAGATGAGCAGGTGAATGAATCAATGCTAAGTGAATGAGTAAGTGAAAGAGTAAGTGAATGGATGAATGGATGAGTGAATGAATGAGTGACTAAGTGGATGAATGAATTAGTGGTGCTGCAGGTGAAAGGGTCTCATGGCTACAGGATGGACATTTGTGCTGATGGTAATTGACAGACACACATGGGTGAGGTGTTGGGATTCTGGGAATCTGGAACATTCTAGTAGTATAGTCCCCAGTAAGATTTCATTGTATTTGTTTGCTCCTGCACCCTGTGCAGAGGAGTCCTATGGTGTCCAGAGAGTCAGTGTGTTGTTGGGACCACTGGGGCTAGAGCCTGGTGTCAGGGGATTCAGGTGTCTGAGCACAGACCTTCCCGTCTCCTGTGCCTCCCCGCCTTCCACAAGAACCTTCTCCTTGTTTACCACCAAGCTCCTCTATCACTTGCCGCAGACCGGAGCCCATATCAGAGTCCATGTTGAACATTTACATGTGTAATCTAATGAGAGGCTTGGCTTACAGTCCAAGCAGCAGTGTCTGGGTCAGGCTGCTGTAGAGCTGGTGAGAGGGGAGGCCTGGCTGTGACGAGGTCATTTTGGGTCCTGTCTTGGCCGACTTTTCCCAAGGGTTGCCTTACCCTTTCCTTATGTGCTGGCTGGCATCTGAGCCACAGGGTGCAGACTGCAGGGCTTCTATGCATGGAACTGCTCCTCTTTTTGGGCCTGGCAGCCACACCACCTTCTGGCACTCGAAGGCTGCTTCCTGTCTTCTCGTCCCGAAGCCACAGCCACTGCCAGGATTGGGAGCCAAGCAAGAAACCAGGCAGAGCTCCCAGCCTGATCATGGTGGGCTGTGGTGGTGATGGAGTAGGGTGGGGAGCCTTTGAGCCACGTGGCTTCTGGGCACTGGGGAATGGAAACATTGGGTGGCTTTGGCCCCAGCAAGGAATTTTCTGACTCTGGCTGTGCTGCAGGGGGATGGGAAGAGGCGGTATAGGAGGTGGTGGGGGAGAGGAAGGAGGTTTGCAGCCAGAGATGAGGTTCTGAGCACCTGTAGGTATGAGCCCTTATCCACTGTGTGGCAGGACTCCTCCCTCTGGGCATGGGAGTGGGGCAGAAATAAGCACCACTACCCTTGCTTTATATTTACCAAGATGTTGACAACCTGAGCAACTGAATTCTGGTTGGCCGTAGCGGACAGTTAATTGTTACCACCACCATTATCATCATCACCATCAGAAACTCCAGTACAGAGGGACTGTGTGTAACTGTCTCTGTTTGAACTGCGGACTCCCACCTTAGGTGGCTGAAACATCCTTGACTTGGCATTGGCTGCCTGCAAATCACAGCTCTTCCTCCTCTCTGGACCGTCTTCCTTCCCCAAGTCCCCCACTGTCCTTGGGACAATTTTGACCAGTTATTCTTCACTTACAGAGGATTTGTGCTTATGGGGAGGAGAAGGTGAGGTCCTGAGATGACACCAAGACAGAGTGTGACTTCAAGGGTCCTTGATCACTCTCAGCCCAGAGGAGTCTCCTAACACCAGATGTGTGCAGAACGAGCCTAGCTGGGCTCCACCACATTCTAAGCATGCACAAATAGTCCACTGGGGTCTGTCTGTCTTGCCTGTTTCCTATATTCATTCTGACTAACTCTGTGCCCACTTGCCTGCTTTGTGAAAGAGACACAGACCAGCCCCTAGACACCCCTCTGAATGCCATTCTGTAAATTGGAAGCCTTTGGAGTGAAGGTGCATGGTTCTCAGCCCTGGCTGAGTGTGGAAACCACCTGAGCAGCTTTGAGGGCAAGCCCTGCTCACCGAGGTCTGATTCATGGGTGTGGTCTGCATGGCAGTAGTTCTCAAAATTCCTTGGGTGATTAAAATGAGCATCCAGGAGTGAAGACAGCTGTCATAGCCTTCTAGAAGATCTACCATGTGTTTGACACAGCTGGAGCTGTGTCATGGGAAGCAGGAAGGCACGAAAGGAGAGAACCCCTTCCTCTGAGGGCCAGACTCCACGGGTGGCAAGGGGGTGGGTAGGGGGAGACAGCATTCTCTTTGCCTTATTTCATTTTATCTTCCCAACCCTTTGGCTCCAGATGTGGAAACAGGCATGGAGATGATCTCTGTTACCCAGTGAGGGCAGAATCTAAAGTGTGTTGCTTTCCTGTGTGCTGAATCCACTATTCCCTTCCTGAGTCACTAAATGGTAATAATGACAGTCACAATAGCAAACAATGTGGAGACACCTGTCGCCACATGGGGAGACCATTTGAGATGTACCATGTACATCACCTCTCTACCAGTTAGATACACAAATGTCACGTGACTCCTGTAGTCGTGTGCCTGAGAGTGGCAGAGCCAGGATTTGAACTTGGGGCTCTCTGGATCTAGGGTCTCTGCCTTTTCTCACCTCATCCACCATCTTGCTGCAAACCTCCCAGAGCCTGGAGGGGCCATGATCACAGGAACCAAGGCACAGACAGCATCATCCCAGGTGACGTTTTTGCCTGGTGGAGACTCAGGTTCTTGGGGTTTCTCCCAGCCTTTGGCCTGTCCTGGGAGTTCACATGCTTCTGGGTTGGGGGACAGCAGAGTGCACCAGCGGAAGGCAAGCCTGGCCTTGTACAACCCCATTCTATCAGAGTCCCATTCTCCTATTGGTCCCTGAAGCTGCAGCTCGGTCTGAATCAGCCTGCAGACTTTCCTGGGCTCAGGCCCAGGCCTTGGCCGCCCTGGGCCCCAGGCAGGTCTCCTAGTTGGGGCCTCACATCAGGTTTGAGTTTACAGTGTCCGCAGGCTTTCATCCTAAGTACTCTGACTCATGCTTCTGCGGAAGCAGGCTGCCTGGGTGCTGTGAGGATGTCCCCCTCTTTGTGTCTGTGTCTCTCTGAGTGTGCATCAGCCTTACTGGGATGTGATTCATGCGCCATGTCATTCACCAGCTCAAAGCATACAGTTCAATGGCTTTTTGTTATATTCATAGATAATGCAAGACTATCTTTAGGGTCAATTTGAAAAGGCTTTCTTTAGCTTGTAGATGTCTGTGCCCTGTAGCTATGCCCCACCCACAATCAATCTGTCCTTACCCCAGCCCTGCAGCCATAAATCTACTTTCCATCTCTATAAATATTATGAAGGTTTCCTGTGAAGATATTCATATAACGCGTGGTCTTTTGCATCTAGCTTCTTTCACTTGGGATATTGTTTTCAGGCTCACCTTCATTGTGGTGAGCATCAGTACATCATTCCTCTTTAATGGCCAGGTAATATTCTGTTGTTTGGATATGCCATGTTTTGTTCTGTTTTTTTGTTGATGGGCATCTGGGCCATTTCCATTTTGTGATGACTATGAAAAAATACTTCTATAAACATCGGTATTAACTATTTTTCTGGTTGTTATGACAAAATACCTGAATAAAGCAACTTAACGAAGGAAGGATTGATATGGGCTCAGAGTTTAAGAAGAGGTTCAGCCCATCATGGTGGGAAGCCATGGCCGCAGGAGTGTGAAGCTGATGGCTGCATTGCATCTGCAAGGCTCCATTTGCCTTTTTGTTTTTTCCTTTTTATGAGCTCTTGAGACCCCAGCCCATGGACTGGTGCTGCCCACATTTAGAGTGGGCCAACCCTGCTCAGTTAAACCAATCTGTAAACACCCACAGACACACCTAGTGGTGTGTCTCATAGGTGATTCTAAATCCTATGCGTTGACAGTGATGAATAACCATCCATGAACTAGTTTTTATTTCTCTTGGGTCTATACCTGGGGCTGGACATTCTGGATCATGTGTTAACTCTACTTAATTGTTTGAGGAACTGCCAGACAGACTGCTTTCCAAGTGGCTGCACATTTTAAGTTCCTACCAGTAGTGTGTGAGGGCTCCAGTTTCTCCTTATCTTTGCCAACAGTTGTTATTATCTTACTTTGACTCTAGCCAACCTTGGGGGTGTGAAGTAGCATTTCACTGTGGTTTGGATTCCTGTTCTCCTGCTGACAAAGGATACTGGATACCTTTTCAAGTACTTATTGGCCATTTTAATGTATTCCTTGGAGAAGAATCTGTTCAGACCTTTTGCTGATTTTTAAACTGGGTTATTTGTCTTCATTATGAAGTTGTGAAAGTTACATAGTCCAGATACATGTCCATTAACAGGAGCGCAGAGGCTAGTCTTGCTTGTCTTTTCACACCCTTCCCTCTACCCCCATCATGCTTGTGTACACAGTAGGTGCCTTATATGGACATGGAGACATGTTGAGGGACAACAGGGTCTGGGCTGCCTTGGAGAGACCTGGCAGTAACCTTGTCTCAGGGTGTGGGGACAGACTGCCCCTGGCATGTCATGGCTCAGAAATAAGCCAAGCATAGCCCATCAGAGCCTGAGCCTCGCAGGTCTCCTTGGGTGCTGCTTGCAGCTGCACTGACTCTGTGGAGTTGCTAGAGATTGAGGGTCTTAAGCCCTGGCCTACCTTGATTTTTATTCAGAGAAGGGGAAGTGGGAGCGAGCCCACAGCTTGTTCCTGAAGTTTACTGAGCCTGTGCCCAATGGAGATCTGGGTCTCTAGTGTTGAGTAATCATGTAGGGAATTCTGAAGGGGGCTGGGATGGCTGATGTAATTGGGAATTATCTGCCAGCATGAGGTCTTTAGAGCCAGGATTGGGGACATGCCAAGGGAGAGCCAGTAGTTAGAGACTGGACAGGATAAAGGAATGATACCTAGCTTTGACTACAGGGTGGTCACCAATGAGTGACTTCAGGAAGTGGTGACTCTAGAAGCCAATATGGGGTGGGGAGAGGGAGCCTGAGAGGTACAAGGCTGTGAGTGCAGACAGCCCTTCCTTCTAAGAGAAGCTGAGACCCCAGCAACTCCAGCAACAGGTAGTCAGGGATGGGATGTACCTAGGTACACTTGGATGTTGAGGGCAGCAGAGGAGAGTGTGATGGTGCTAAAAAGACAGCCATGTGTACAGGAACTGAACTGAGGTGCTAAGGAGGTAAGAGGAGGTGACCTTGAGCACAACACTCAGCCCCAGGAGAGAAGAGAAGGGAAGACTGAGGGAGGACTGGGGAGAGCTGTTCACACCACGGTAGTAGGAGCTCCCTTGAAAGTCTAGTCATTTGGGAGACCTGGAACAGATGGGCACTAGGGAACCTTCATCGGTGTCATGCATGTACCAGATGTGTGGCTGCCGGTGTCAGATGAGAACATGTGGGGCAGACATGGGCTAGGGAAATGCTCCTGTGGCATGCACACTAAGAGGAACAGCTGCTGGTTTGAAGTGCAGGCAGTGGGCAGGTGCGTATGTATGTGCGTGTGTGTGTGTACGTGTATGTGTGTGAGTGTGTGTGTGTGTGTGTGTGTGTGTGTGTGTGTTCCCCACTGAGTGGGTGGATAGCTGGATGGGGAGCTTTTCTGGGTGAATAGGATGGGGCTGTGGGGCTGAGTGAGCTATAGATGTTTGCAGCATTATCATTCACATTGACCAAGTTCCAAGGTGGTGAAGGGGAAGTGAGGCCTGGAGCGGGATGGTGGTAAGTGGTCAAGGTTGCAGAGGATGGAGCAGGCTGTGGTAGCCCCATAGTCTAGGGAGAGAGCAAAGTGACAGTGGTTGGGGATAATGCAGCAGAGGCAGGGTGCTGGAGTGAGGGCCATTCAACCATCCCTTTAGGAAACTGCTAGAAGCCATGTCCAGACCTCATCTGGCCTCCAGCTGCTGGGGTTTCTTTTAAGCTGGACGTGCTGACAACACAGCTGACTGAGGGATGTCCATGGCACTAAAACTTTTGCAATGGTAATTTTGAAAACAAACTCAGACCCAAGGGTGTCATCACCTTGGAAGGTGGTGGGGTGGTTGGTAGGGAGGTGGCTGCTTTTCGTTTTTCTCCTTTGGGAGATGCTGGATAGGCCAGCCATGGAAGGGAAGAGAGGAGATCTGGTCTATACCACAGCTGGGTCCCTGGAGCTGTCCTGTTCAAATGGGTCTGTGATGGTTCAACCTAGAAGATTAGTAGAGCACATTTCTGGATGTTTCTGTGAGGGAGTTTCCAGAGAAGGGAGAAGATGCACCCTGAAAGTGGACAGCCCCCCTCTCCCCACAGGCTGGAAGCCTGGGGGAAATAAAAGCAGGAAGAAGCCCGCTACTGCTAGTTCATTCATTCTCTCTCTCTCTCTCTCTCTCCCTCTCCCTTTCCCTCTCCCTCCCTCCCTCCCTCCCTCCTTCCCTCCTCCTTCTTCCTCTCTCTCTCTCTCTCTCTCTCTCTCTCTCTCTCTCTCTGCTTTCTGGCTACCATATGTGAGCCGCTTAGCTCCACCACACCCTCCCTTCATGATGGACTGAAATCTAGGAAACTGTGAACCAAAATAAACTGCTTTTAAGCTGTTTCTGTCAGCTATTTGGTCACAGCTATAGAAATGGACTAACTGTCTTTCTGGGGAACAAGGACACTGAGAGCTCCCCTTCCCAGAGGACCTGCAGTCAGCTCAGAGCCAGGCCTCTTGCACCTGTCTGAACCACAGGCCAAGTCCTTCCTTGCTCATTGTCTGTACTTGACAGGGTGCAGATGGAGCCTGGTGTACTTTTAAGCTTGGACTTAGGTTCCATTTATAAATACATTTCCCAGGCCTTGGAGATCTATTGGCTGGCTCAAGCGTCCTCTCTGCCTCTCCATCTACATGGAATTTTAGAGCAAAGGTACTCATACATATACCTGCATACTTATGCAAAGTGTGCATAAGTTTATGTTTTTTACTTAAGTCAAAGTAATTTGGCTTCAATTACCTGGTAAAATATTTGGGACTTTGTCCTCTTAGGAGACAGCTACAGGTAATAAACTGAACTTTCTCAGTTGGAGCCCATCGCAAGTCACAAGATGATTTTTTAAAAAGTTTTATTTATTATTTTTATTTTATATGTATAAGTATATTGCTTGCATGTAGGTAAGTGCACTAGTGTCATGCAGTGCCCGCAGAGGTCAGAAGAGAGCATCAGTCCCTGAGAACTGGAGTTACAGATGGTTGTTAGCCACCATGTGAGTGCTAGGAGTCGAGCATGGGTCCTCTGCAAGAGCAGCCAGTGCTCTTAATCGCTGAGCCATCTTTCTAGCCACAAGATGATTTTTAAGCAACACTCCTCCTCTCCCTAGTTGCCGTGTGATCCTGCCTTCTTTAGGTGCCCTGAAATTTCACCCTGAACTTGAAAGTTTTTCCCAGGGGAACTGGGGAGAACTCAGCTGGCCTGGAGGCCTCTGGGTGGAGAGATAGAAGAAGCTATTACCTTTGCTGTGAGAGTGATGTCACCCACCAGGCACTTTGGAAAATCCAAACAGAACCTACCACCTGTTTCCCAGGAAGGTTCCTTACAAACAGCCACATCAAAGGGAGTTTAGTACAAGGCTGGGGTAGCCAGGCCCTCCCTTGGGAGAATTTCCATCCAGAGAGACTGGCTGAGGGCCCATGTGGCTCCATTGGATGTAACCAGGGATTCTTTGTTTTATTTTTGTTACATGAGGAGTCTTTCTAGTATATGTTTCCTACGTATGTACTGTTTATAAAAGAAGGTACAAGTAGAAATAGATAGGTCTGACATTGATTTTTCCAGACTACCACAATTAACCACCCCCCTTCCTTGATGTCTTATCCAGAAATTTGATTTGATTTTAGTACTTTAAAATTAGCTACCACTTTTCAGAAATATAAACATCTCGTAAATTGAGAGACGGGGTAATTTAGTGAGAGGCAGGGAGCCAGGAGGTTGTGTTTGCCAGTCTGTCTGCCTCGTGTGGTGCCTGGCTTCCTGGCCAGGGCAGGGATTCAAGGGGACCTGGGCCGAACTTCTCCCTGTGTAGAGCAGACTTAAGTTGCTGGGGAAGGGAAGAGGTTCGTGCTGCCCAGGTGGGTCATACCTGTTGGGTCTCCCTGAAGGTTAGGAATGGCTGGAGCTTAGGATTAGAGCTAGGCTTGCTCTACCATCCTGTCTCCAAGGGAAATATCTCCAGGGCCCAGGGGAGCTCTGATCTGGCTCAGACCCAGGTGTCATGCCCAAAGTGGGTTAAGCACAATCTCTGGAGGGGTTGTCACTGTGATCCCTGGGACTAATGAGACTCAGTCACAAAGAAAGGAAGTTCCTCCCTGGTGTCTGGGTGTAGCTCTTTCACTGTACACAGTAAACTGGGTGGGAGGCAGACTCTTCCACTTTCCTGGGTGAGGACTGAAGGAAAGAGGAGGCTGAGCAGACTGGGCCTGCTGTGGGAGGAGAGCTGCAGGTGTGATGAAGAAGCTGGTGGGGGCCGAACATCCTTTCAGGCTGAGGGTACTGTCTCATAGGAGTTGAGCTTGTGTCCATGGGAGCAGCTGGCCAGGGGTAGGACTGACATCCTTGCTCTGTTAGGTCAGACTTTAATAGAAACTGACAGAATTGCAGGTGGGATTAGGGCTGTGTTCTTGTTCCCAGTGTCCCCGAAGGGCAGACACCAGCCTAGACCATCCAGGGTAACATAGTGTGTCAGTCAAGGGCCACACAGACCTGGGACCCTGTTCTAGAATTTCCCCTTGTTGGGGGACTTGGGCAAGTTGTTTTACCTTTTTGAATCACTAAAATTCATTTTTGAAGTGGGTCTGATTTTAGTTCCTTTATCACAGGAATGAGATAATATACTGTACGATAACATGTAAATATAAGTGGTGGACACTATTATTAATAATAACAGTGATAATAAGGTGGTTTGTAAAGGTTAGAACATAGGATTGTGTTCTAGTTTACTTTTTGTTGCTGTGATATAAAAAAACTGACCAAAAACAACTTGGGGGAGGAAAGAAATTATTTGGCTTATGCTTCCAGGTCATGGTCCATCATCAAGGGAAGTCAAGGCAGGAACTTGAAGCAGAACCCATGGAAGAATGCTGGCTTGTTCAGAGTCGTGCTCGGTTAGCTTCCTTATACAGCCCAGGAACACCTGCCTAGGGAATGGTGCTGCCCACAGTGGGCATCCTACATCAATTAACAATCAAGACAATCCTTCATAGAAATGCCCTCAGACAGTACTCATTTGAGACTCCTTTTTTGGATGATTCTAGGCTATGTCAAGTTGACTATTAATGCTAATGAGGATAGGACACGTATTTAAGGTCAGTCAGATGTTAAGAACATCTATACACAGAATATATTGCATCACAAGAGAAGAAGTTTTCTGTCACTGGAAGCATCTAAGCAAAAGTTAGAGGTTCTTTAACTGGTTTTGTTGTTGAGTTTAAAAAAACCTCAACCTGGGGCTTCAATATATAGTCTGCCATTGCAGATTAGAAGGCAGCAATAGCCCAGTTCTATGGCATCCAGATCATTCTAGAACTTAACACCCTTCCTGTGAGCCATGTGGAATCATCAGCCCATGGGGCAGAAAGTGTCAAGGTTTGAAGGATCTATTTTGTGCAGTTGGTTAAACAAGTCCCCAAATAGAGAAGGCCCTGGGCAAAGGAGCCAGAATAGGGTGAAGACTGGGGCAAGCTTCTGCCTCTCTCTCTGGGAATTCTGCTCTGCCAGGCTGTTTCAACAGGAATAGGGAGACAGTATACATCATGTGACCTTGGCCTGGATCTGTGCAGGGACTATCTCTTGCTTTGCTTGTCCCAGGGGCAATAACATCCTCCTGAGTATCAGGCAGGGCACAGGAAAGAGTATGGAAGAGATGGTGGGGCTGTGCTGAGCCTTCTCACCAGCCCTGTACCTCACATGTACCCTGGGACTCTACAGGTTTATAATGGGTGTGACTTCTATCCTTGTTCAGCTTCTGTCTCCGAGCCTAAATGCCTCCCTGGTTCCTTGTGCTATCCATGCCTCCACACCCCATCTGAGGGCTCCTTCCATTGACATGCCCCTTCCATCTTGTGTAACTGCCTTTGGCCACCCTAATGCTCTTCCTCTTCTTCCTATGCAGTCACCCTTCCTCCCCTGGCTGTGGGTCTAGCAGATCCTGCTTGTCACAGAGTGCTTGTGTGCCAGCTGGGATCACCACAGCCCTCTTTGGACTGTACACACAGGTCTGTGAGGGAGGTCTCCTCCTTGTCTAGTGGCAGAGTGGAGATGCACAGATTGGAGTGATGAAGCTAATGCTGGAGAAGCTGAGGGCCTTTGAGCCCCTCACTTTTGGTCCCTGCTCCTCCTGAGATTTCCACATGGCTAACACAGGTCCCTTTGGGCAGGGGTGTCACACTGGATTGATTTATTGATTGATTGATTTCTTTCTTTCAACTTAAAAAAAATTTATTTATTATTTTTATTTTATGTGTATGCATGTATTACCTGCATGTAGGTAAGTGCACCCATGTCGTACAATGCCTGTGGAAGTCAGAAGAGGCTGTCAGATCCCCTGGGACTGGAGTTACAGACAGTTGTTAGCTGCCATGTGGGTGCTGGGATTTGAACCTGGGTCTTAACTGCAAGAACAATCAGTGTTCTTAACCGCTGAGCCATCTCTCTAGCCCCTTTCTTTCTTTTTTTATTTTTATTTTTACTTTTTATTTTTTTTTTAGGGGAGGAAAGGATTTACTTCAGTTTACAATTCCAAGTCAGAGCCTCCCAGTGAGGGAAGTCAACATAGGAACTTAAAAGCAAGCCTGCTTGCTATTCCACACAGCATTATCTCTGACCAAGGAACTCACTTCACAGCCCAGAATTATAGCAGGAACCATGGAGGATGCTGCTTGCTAGCAGGCTTAAAGCCAGCTTGTACTCAGCTAGTCCAGGACCACCTGCCTAGGGATGGTACTGCCTACAGTGGTCTGGGCCCTCCTACATCAATTAACAATCAAGACAAACCCCTACAGACATGCCCACAATTGCTTTAGGTAGCTCTTCAGTTGAGGGTTCCCTCTTAGACTGTACTGTGCCAAGTTGACAATTAAAGCTAACCAAGACAATCCTTTATATCAGACAGCGAGATCCAAAGTTCTGAGTGTACTTATTGAATCTTAGAACACAAGGCAGAGTCTGTGGCTATGCTTCTTCTACTGTTAGCCATTACCTAGTCTACCACTGTCTCCCCTGTCTGCAGTGGTCCTCCTTTGGACTAATCACAGGGTCTAGGACTTCTAATCTCTAAATTTTCAACTCAAAGGAATATATTTAGCCTAATAAATGGGCAATAAGGAAAAATACGATGTGGTACTGTTAGCCTCCCATCCTAAATTAGACTATATAGTTTTATGTTCCTTATTTCAAAGATGATATGCTATTGGCGGTAAAAACACACTTTGAATTCTATAGCATAATTAATATAGATGATTAAATGTCCTATCATGCCTCTTTCTCATGTCTGACAGTCACATTTATTTTATATGAATAATTTTCAGGAATGTGGTGATACAGAAGGACCACATGATTTCACTGCCATCCACACTTCAAACACCATGTGTAGAGAGTGTCTTTATCTACAAAGTGCCCTGGCATTTCATGGTAACATTATCTGTTTTTTTTAAAAAAATAATTTATTGAGAATTTCATACATGCATATAAGGTGTTTTGATCAAATCCATGCCTACTCCTTCCCCTCCAACTCCTCCCATATCTCCCCATCGCTTTTTTCTGAGAACTTCATGTACTCTTCTTCTTTTTTTTTATAGGGCTTTTTGCCACTCTAACATTATCCCCCTCTGAAGAGGTAACCCTAAAATCTTTAAAGGATCAGATAAGAGCTCCCAAATACTTTCGACATTTTTGGCCTTTGGAGCGGAGTATGTTGCTAAGAGACCCAAGGACATTTTGATTTTTAGCCAAGAAACTGGATACTTTTCTTTGGGGTCTTTTTACACTAACTGCCTAGCCAAGTCCTACCTCCTATTCTTATCATACCATCCTCTGAAGAGGTTACCCAACTTGCGGATAGGGAATCAGGATAGGGAATCTGGCTTCTTCCATGCTGAACAGGGACACAGGGTGAGGCAATTGGGGTACCCCTTCAGTGGGTCTAGCTAAAAGACTCCCAAACTGCATTACTCTTATCTGTAGGGGGAAAAGAAAGTCCTTGACTGGTGAATAGGAGATGTGAAGGAGAAGTAAAGGCAAGAGTAATTAGCATTACAAGTTCTGGACAGGGAACTAGAAAAAAGTCAGAACAGGGCAAATTTCAAATGTTCATATGAGAGTCCATTGGCATTTCTTGATGAGAGCTTCCAAAAGCATCCCTCTATTGGATTCCTCCTCATTTTTCTTTTGTCTGCCAAGGCTGGACTTGAGAGTGATGGATTCAGGATTTCCTTACAGGCATTTTGATAGAATCAGTGTCAGTTCCTCTCAAAGCCTTCACCACGTGGAGAGAGGCAGGATCCAGGCGCTCTCAGCCTCCTGATTGTGTCTGTGCTAAGGCACAAAAGTTGCCATTTGGTTCTGACCATCTTGGTTTTCTGTTTCATCAACAGATGGAAGGACTAGGAGAAGGGCCCACTGTTGTAGGGTTCCTTGATATGCAACCTTGAAACTGACTGAGTTGGGGACATGGGTGGAGCTGAGTGGCATATTGTGACTGCTTAAATCAGGGGCAGCTCTGGTTCAAATGGAGAAGATCTGTCAGCTTATAAAAATGTTCCTTCATGCACTGCTTTGTGTTCACAGCTGTGCTCCCAGGGCCTGGTATGCTGAAGGTACTCAATAGATAGCTGTTAGAATAAGTGAGTGAATTCAGCAAATATTTATTTATTAAATATTACCTGCTGTTTTCCATGCACTGTGGTAGGTGGGCCAGTCTTATGTGTTACAGGGATGACGTGCATGCACATGTGTCTACGCAGATGTGGGCACGCATATATTAACACTCGTCTTAATGTGTTTTATTGGCCTCTTTGATTATGGGCTTCATTGGTGGTTAATAACACCATTTGCTGGGCTCAGCCAGCATTAGATTTTTGTGTTTTGATTTCCAAGGTAAGCCCTTGATTTTTTTTTTTTTAAAGGGACTATTTTGATGCAGATGGAACGTGAGAATGAACTGAAAGCAGAGCCCACACCCTTGGCGCACCGTCCTGGCTTAATTCCCGTGGGGAGTATTAGCCCCCTGCTGTACCACGCATGTGTGCATGTGTGCTTTAGGTCTGAAACAATAGTGCTTTGTCCTAGAGTGGAGTCTACCCACCCAAGGGATGGTTTACCTTTGCTCCTGGAATTTTCCCCTCTTGCCCATGGGAAGGCAGAATGTTCAGTCACAGTGCTGTACCTTGCTAGCTTTTGTGTCCCTCTGTTCCCCTTGTAAAGCAATAGAACTCTGTTCAAATGAAATCTTTTTTTAAATTTACATTTTATTTATTTATTTTAATTTTACGTGTATGAGTGTTTTGGCTGCCTGTATGTAACTATGCCACCTGTGTGCCTGTTGCCTGTGGAGGACAGAAGAGAGCATTGGATCCCCTGAAACTGGAGTTAAGGATGGGTGTTAGCTGCCATGTGGGTGCTGGGAACTGAATCTGGATCCTCTGAAAAAGCAGCCAGTGCTCTTTACCACTGAGTTATTTCTCCAGGCCCCAAATGAAGTCAAATATGTATATATAAAATAATGTGTGTATCTGTGTGTATGTATGCAAACAAGTGTATGGATACCTGTGGAGGCCAGAAGGGGGCATTGGATCTCCTTGGAGCTGGAGTTACAGGCCATTGCGAGCCACCTGATGTGGGTGCTAGTAACTGAACTCAGGTTCTCTGGAAGAGCCACAAGTGCTCTTAACTGCTGAGCCATCTCTCCAGCCCCTTCAAATGAAGGCTTATATGGAGTGCTCTGACTGCAGTAATATAGATCTGCTGTGCTTAAAATGGGGACCCTGTCCTGTGCTCAGCCTCCTTAACCTCCCCCAACTTCCATGTCATAGAACTTGCTAGAGCCTGATGGCTTCCCTGGCCCCAGAGGGAGAGCCTGCACACATGTCTGTTGTACACACTGGCATTCTGTCACTTGTTAAGCGTGGAACACTCACACCTCCTCTCTCTCTCCTCTTCCTTTTGCTCATCTTGGCCCCACAGGCTGGCCTTATCCACACTGACAGCACTGACTACTTCATCGAGCCTCTGGAGCGAGGGCAACAGGAGAAAGAGGCTGGTGGGAGGACACACGTGGTATACCGTCGGGAAGCCATCCATCGGGAGTGGGCAGAGCCTCATGAGGACCTTCACAATGAAGGTAGGCTGTGGGCTGGGGTCCCAGGTGCCACCTTTGTCCCCGCCTCTGGGGTATCTTCTGGCTTTATGTCCTCAACTGCCATAACAACAACAGATTGAAGAGGCTGCTATAGTTGGCTAGAGATAGGGACCAGAGGGAACACGTGGGTTATGAAAAGGGTCCTTGGGATTTCCAGCATCTCTGAGGGGTCAGTGCTTTGCTTTGAAAGGCTATGGCTGAGCTGAAGCAGAAGCTGAACTGACTACCATTGCTTCTTTCCCCCCAAAAAATCAACTCCACTGTGTGGGAGCTGTAGGAGGGGGTTTCTTAAGGTCCTTGCATGTAGGTCAGTGCCTCGGGGCAGCTCCGTGACCAGTGAACCATTTTGAACTCCTGCTCCGTGACCCTAGGGAAGTTCATTAACATCTCTGAGCCTCATTCTCCTAATTAGTGAATGGGAGACAATCTACCTGCTAAAGATGTTATACATATTGGTGAGATCACATAAAATTCTGTGCATACATATACCTTTAATCTCAGCATTTGGGAGGCAGAGGCAGTTGGGTCTACATAGTGAGTTCCAAGATAACCAGAGCTGCACAGTAAGGCCCTGTGTCAAAAAAAAATGGCCCTGGTAGCACAGGCCTTTAATCCCAGTACTTGGGAAGCGGAGGCAGGCAGATCTCTATGAGATTGAGGCCAGCATGGCCAAGTTCCAGGCCAGCTGGGATTACAGAGACCCTGTCTCAAACAAACAAAATAAGCAAACCAAAATCTGTACAAGGCAGTGACACCCCTGGTGACCAATACTTGGAATCCTCGGTTGGGAAAATGACATCAAATATGTGACAGGTGCCAGTCCTGGTCCCGTGGCTTAGCTTTGTTATGAAGTTCCTTTTACCAAGAAGCCATGACAAGGGCTAGATGGAATCTGGTCATGAGTGGCCACACCCTCATGCTAGGGTCCTATGGGTGGGTCCTGATGTGAAGGAATGCCTGGAGACCAGTTGTCCCATACGTAATACCTCCTGGGAAGCTCCAGCTGCTCCCACATAAGAGTTGGAGTGGCTGTGGAGCTGGGGGCAGGAATGAGGGGCCAGATGAAGGCTCTGATGGGAGACTGGTGTGGGTCAGGTATCAGTTGATGGCATATATAGCCCCTTCTTTCTATAGAAAAGAACCTAAGTCTCCCTTGGGCTCCTTTTTGTTGTTGTTGTTTTTTTCTGTTTTCTTTTTTTCTTTTTTGAGGGCAGTTCTGAACCAAAAGGCCATAAATCCATCTTTGGGGAGAGCCTTGAGGAAGCTTAGTGCCCCTTCATGAACCAGGCTCCAGCCTGCTTGGCAACCACATGGAGCTTACAGAGTTCAGGCATAGGCGCAGGAAAGCATTTCTAGTCTTCTATACCTCAGACTACTTGACTGAAACTCCCGTGCATCAGCCAATGGGGTTAGGGCCAGACTACCTGTGGTCCTTCTTCCTAGAGACAAGAGATGTTTTCAGGCACCCATGACTCTCAAGGTTCACTGTCAGGAGTGGTGTGTGAGAAGCATCCTGGGTATGCCTTTCCCCATGTGATGAGCCAGGCAAGCAGAGGGTTTCTCTCAGGTCTTCTTCCCACCTGGCATGGGGGGAACCACCTCTGAGCCTGGCAGAGGAGCCCCCAGCTTAATCTCCTTCATCTCTGCCTGGCCTCATTCTGTGCGGATACCCCTCCCCTGGTCCCTCAGAGCCTGCAGCACTCCTCCCTCCCCTCCACAGGTTGAAAGTTCTGGAGGACAGAACCCAAAGCTTCATCATCTTTGTGTAACCCCCTACATGTCCTGTTCCCATGTGGGCATCCAGCATCCCTGGAGGAAGGAGAGACAGGAGGCACCAGAGGCTCCATCAGATGGGCCTGCTAGCTGAGCTGCTTCTAGAAGGGCTTCTCCATAAAGGGGCACATTGTTCACTCATGAACTTAGAGTGGAGGGGACTATTACTTTAGGACCTCAGGGTGTGGCCTTGGCTGCTGCTTCCTGAAGAGGGTATGTGTGCATACTTATAGACCCACATACCCACACTGTCACCTGCCCCAGGGTATTACATGAATACTCAAACATGCAGTGGTATAAGCCCAGACCCCCTCACTCATCTACACACTCACATATTCTCACATCCTAACACCCACCTACTACACTATCATCTCCCTTCATGTACCCTCATAAATTCCCACACATGCCAACACCCCCCTCCCAAGCACACCACGTGCAAATTCTCAGACATTCACTCAGTCACACACATGACTTAGGCCCCTGAGGAATTACTAAGCATTGTTCTTCTCCAGGGCTTGGTGAGAAGCTGCAACCTTCTGAGTGCAGTTAGGAAACTTGGACCTCTAGGTCTCAGGCACATGTACCAGGCCCTTGAGGCTTCCAGCTGTATGCCCTAGCTGGGCCTCAAACTTTGTTCTGGATTCTCCCTGCCCAGCCCCTAACACTGCCTTCTCCTTTGGTCAGGCCTACCCTACATATCCTTCCTCCCCTATGTCTTCCTAGAAGAGGGAACTGGATGTGGCAGAGTTCTGAGCCTTGGCATCTGACAGTCCCTCCCATAGGGGCAGCTAGCCTGGGGCTCAATGTTGCTTACATTGCTGCTTAAAAAAAAAGATTGAAGCTGGGCATGGTGGAACATGCCTTTAATTACAGTACTGGGAGGCAGAGGCAGGCAGGTCTCTGTGAGACAGAGGCCAGCCTGGTCTACATAGTGAGTTCCAGGACAGCTGGGCTACAGGGAGACCCTGTCTCAAAAAGACCGAAAAAAAAAAACCCTGATCTTTATAAGTATTTTTTGCATGTGTATGTGGTGTGTTTACATATGTGTTCCCATGTATATTGCTGCACATGTGTGTGTAGATATGTATGTGTGTGTGAGTGTGTAGGTCCAAGGTTGACGTTAAATGTCTTCCAAGTTCTTCACCTTATGTATTGAGATAGGCTGTCCCACTTGCCCTGAGAACCTGTAAGTTTGGCTGGTGTAGCTAGCCAGCTTGTTACAGGGATCCCCTGTATCTGCCTCACAAACACTGGGGTTGCAGGCATATAGCCATGCCTCCTGGGAATTTATGTGAGTTCTAGGGATTTGACCCTGGCCCTCATGCTTGTATGGAAGTGCTTTACCCACTTTTCCCAGCCCCCGAATATACTGTTTTAAAGTACACAATTGTCTGGCTCTATAAGAAAGATTTATTGGGATTGGAGAGATGGCTCAGTGGTTAAGAGCACTGCCTGCTCTTCCAGAGGACCTGGGTTTGATTCCCAGCACCCACATGGTGACTTAACAATCATTTGTAACCCCAGTTCCAGGAGATCTGATGCCCTCTTCTGGCCTCCTTGGGATTTTCATGACTCAGGTACACTTACATACAAGCAGGTAACAGTCATACACATAAAATAAAAATAAATCCAGAACTGGAGTTACAGACAGTTGTTAGCTGCCATTGGGTGCTGGGATTCAAACCCAGGTCTTCTGCAAGAACAACTGTGTTCTTAACTGCCGAGTCATCTCTCCAGCCCCATAAATCAAAAAAAATTTTAAGAAAGATTTATGTATTTTTATTTTATGCCTATGTGTGCCTGCATGTATGTATGTGCACAAGGTGTATGTAGTACCCTTAGGGGCCAAAAGAGGGCATCGGATCCCCTAGAACCAGAGTTACAGACAGTTGTGAGCCTCCCAAATGTGGGTGCTGAGAACCAAACCCAGGTCCTCTGTAAGAGTAGCAAGAGCTCTTAACTGCCGAGCCTTCTCTTCAGCCCCTTGTTGGCTTTTTGCTATCCTCACAATACTATGCAACCAAAACCCTTGTCTAATTCCAGAACATTTCCATCACCCTCATCAAATTCTCCACAGTCCAGTCACTTCTTTTTCCCCTCCCTACCCCTAGCAAATATTCATTGGCCTCCTGTCAGTAGGGATTTCTACAGAGTCCATTCCTATGATCACAGTCACTTGATAGGAGGGCCATGCCACTGACTTCTCTTTCAAGACTTCCCACTGTAGTGGACTTAGCACCACACTCATTTTCATGACATATTCTCCCTTCTATGTCTCCACCCCTCTGCCCATATACCCTTGTGCTGCTGTGATGCTGCTCTGAACACGTGTGTGAGGTTTTCTGTGAATACAGCTGTCTTGGGGTATGGCCTGGGAATGGAATCCACGGGTCACAGGATAACCCCAGGTTTCAGGCTTTGGAGACTGCTCACTGTTTTTTTCAGAGAAGCTGTACCCCTTTCACTCACTTGGGATTCCTTGGGTGGGCTCCTTCATACCTCGTGGTCACAGGATAACCCCAGGTTTCAGGCTTTGGAGACTGCTCACTGTTTTTTGGAGCTCTGGCTCACTGTGCCTACAGGGTCACACTGAAGAGAGCAAAACTGGGGCATCCCTGGCACCCTGATGGGCATAAGACCACCTCCCTCTTTCCCCATGTGCTGAAAGGGAAATTTAGGCGGTCCTTGATAGAGTGTAGCAACGGGGAAGGTGTGACTCAGGTTTATAGTTTGATGTCTTGCCATTAATTTACTGTGTGATCTACAATGAGTTGGGTAACCTCTCTGAGCCTCCTCTGGCAGACCTTGGAAGGACGGGCTCCCAAGGTGATGGAGTATTCTACTCATAATACTTAAACCTCCAGGTGCTGCTCACATGCTGGAATGACTGTTACTACCCCCTTGATGGAGACAGCCCTTCCCTCTCCTCCTGGGGCTCTCCCTTCTTTCTTCCAGTGGTCTCTTTAAGCTACTAGAATCACTGTTGGGCTTAGCTACCAGGCTACCAGAAATGCTCACTGTTTTAGATTTTTAGGGTTAGGGATGCTCAGCTGGTAAAATCTATGAGTGTTCCAAAATCTGAAAAACTTGTCTGAAGCATTTCAGACAAGGGACCCTCACATTGGATGTTGGTACCGTCATATTTCTGTCACCCACACTAAGTTGTAGACCCAACTGCTGTCTGTCCACTCACTCAGTATGGCCCCTCCTGCTAATCCTACCCCTGATACATACTAGGAGTATATACCTTTATAACCCCAGCTCCTGGCCCAGTTTAGGTGGGTCTGAAATAACTGGATTAATGAGTGTTCTTAGAAACCAACTTGAGGGCCTAGTGATGTAGCTCAGTTGGTAGAGTGCTTGTCTAGCATGCAGGAGGCCCTGGATTCATTCCTAGCACCCCAAATACTGGGTGCAGTGGTACACATCTATAATACCACTTGGGAAGATGAGACAGGACAGTCAGAAGTTCACGATTTCAGCTATGTAGTAAGTTCAAGGCCAGCCTGAACTACATGAGACCCTGTCTGGAAAAGAAAGAGAAGGAGGGAGGGAGGGAGGAAGAAAGGGAGGGAAGGAGGGAAGGACGAAAGAAAGGAAACAAACAAACTAGGGGCTGCAGAAATGGCTCAGCAGTTAAGAGTACTAGCTGCTCTCCCAGAGGACCAGAGTTCAATCCCTAGCACCAACAATGGGAGGCTCACAGGGAACCTGATGCCCTCTTCTGGCCTCCTTGGCCATTTGCATACACGTGTCATACACACACAGACACATACACATTTTTAAAAACTTCAAAAAAAAAGGGGGGCTGGAGAGATGGTTTGGCAGTTAAGATCATTGACTGTTCTTGCAGAGGACCCAGGTTTGGTTCCCAGCACCCACATGGCAGCTAACAACCATCTGTAACTCCAGTTTCAGGGGATCCAGCTCCCTCTTCTGACCTGCATGGGCATTGCAGGACACAGGTGCATTTACATACATGCAGGCAAAACACTCATACACATAAACATTTTGAAAAAGAAATAAATTCAATGTATCATAGCTCTTTCTTTCTGTCCTGGTTCCAGCCTTTGGCCTTGGTGACCTTCCCAACATGCTGGGCCTGGTGGGGGACCAGCTGGGTGACACAGAGCGGAAGCGGCGGCATGCCAAGCCAGGCAGCTACAGCATCGAGGTGCTGCTGGCAGTGGACGACTCGGTGGTTCGCTTCCACGGCAAGGAACACACACAGAACTACGTCCTCACGCTCATGAACATTGTGAGTGCCTGTGCCGGTGGGTGGATGGATGCTGATGCCCAGGCTCCTCTAAGAGTGACAACTCTTCCCCTTAGCCCAGAGTGGGAGCCCTTAGCAGACAGGTACTGTGGCATAAACTGGCCTGACATTCCTGGGTTCTGGCAGGTGTGTGTTCTAGGCCTGGTCACACTTAGAGTCAATATGAAACATGGCCTGAGGACTCACTTGCCTTGGCATTGAGGGGCTATCCCTGAGATTCAGTCCCTGCAGAAGATGCCAAGTCTAGGCTGGGAGGCATCTGGGTGCCAGCCCTCTTTGAGGGACTCCTAGGTCCCTGGAGTGGGCCATGGGAGCTTACAGGGATCAGACAGGCAAGGAAAAGTCCCAAGGACAGATGGGAAGATGGGAGAGAACTGCAATCTCTGATCCAGGTAACCCAGGTTGGCCTCAAGTTCTATACATAGCCAAGGATGACCTTGAACTTCTGATCTTTCTGCCTCCACCTTCTAAGTGCTAGGATTATAGACATGTTCTACCATGTTTTTGTGGTGCTAGGGATCGAACCCAAGGCTTCTTGCTTGCTAGGCAAGCAACCTATCAATGGAGTCACATCCTCAGCCCAATAACACTTTAATTTGGCAAGTCGAAATATGTTTATGGGAACTGGACAGCTGGGGCACCAGGGGACACCAGGCCCCCTGGGAATTGGCAGAGTAAGACAGTGTGATGTTGGCTCTGCTGCCCGGAGGTGGCTGCTGAGAAAGCAGCCCCTTATGAGCTATGTGCCCTTGGGCAGGGGGACCTGCCTTCTTAGCATTCTGTAGGCTTCAAATGATACAACCCCAGCTCCATGTAGATTAAGAAGAACAAGATCATATGTGGACTCTGCGTCAAACTGCAGGAGGAACAGGTTGGTGCTGACAGGAAGAGGTGTGCACGGACTGTTTTTAGTCTCCCTTTTCTTTCTGTGACATCATCTTAGTTCCCTCTGACTAACGTTTCTACAAGACAGATTCCGGCTTCCAGCAACACAAGGCAGCCGGAATCTTTCAGCTCCAATGAGGCTTTGAGCCTGTGCTGGGCACTGAGGTCACTGGGTCCCTTATGTGTAGGTTCTGGGATCTGAGAGAGGTCAGCCCAAGTGACCAGGGAATGGAAGGGCTGCTCTAGGGGATAGGGCCAAAGGTTGAACTCACCTTGGAGGTATAGGGCTGAAGCAGTGCAGCTAGGAAAGTGATAGGAAGAGCAGTGGGTGGATCAATGGGTGGACAGGCTCTTGTTCATCAGTCAGACTTGAGGCTTCCCTCGGGAACAGAAGAGGTTATGGATTTGTTTGTCGGAGACAGGAGCTTTCTAGATACTACAAGCTGCTTCTACCCCTCTTTTCCTTTTTGTGGTTCTGGGGGTTGAACCTAGAGCTTTGCACATGCTAGGCAGATATTACCACCGAGCCCTATTCCTAGCTCCTTTTTTCCCCTCTTTTTGAGACAGGGTCTTGCTAAGTTTCCCAGGCTGACCTTGAACTCACTCTGTAGTCCAGGCAGGCCTTACACTTTCAACTTTCCTGCCTTTGCCTCCTGAGTGCTGGGATTACAGACCTTGGCTTTACCTGGCTAGGGAGAGGTCTTTTGGTGGAGATCTTTTTAGGAAGAGAGATCCTTTCTTTTCACAGGCCAAAGAATACTTTGGAAACTTGCTCAGACTGAGGTGTAGTGATTTCAGAAAGGGCTGGTAAACCCCTCAGATGGGGAGCTGTAAGAGAGTGCCAGTGGAGTGGCTGGGAAGGGGTGGGAAGTTCCTTCTTGGACCCGGTGGTTCAGTTTCTGGAGGCTGGTGTTCACTGTCCTCTTTCCCAGGTCCTTCCCCACCTCTCCAGAACCATATTGCTGGAGGAAGGCCAGCTCATGGCCCACCCTAGCTCTCTTGGCCCAATTACTATAATCTGATATTTGATCCTTGATCTCTGACTCATGACTTATACCCTTAGCTGGGAGCATCGTCAGTCTCCCCTACAGACAGTGTTCCAAGAGCCTTCTTTGGAGACTGCCGTGTGAGTTCTTCCCTCCCTCCCTCCCTTCCTTCTTTCTCTCTGCTCCCCTTTTGGTTTTGGTTTTGAGATGCTGTGTCCCTGTGTAGCCCAGGCTGACCTCCAACTCCTGATCCTCCTACCTCCCCCTTCCAAGTGCTGGGATTACAGGTATGGACTGCCATGTCTGGCCTGGGTTCAGTATCATAGGCTGGGCTACTTACTTGCTTATTGCTAGCTTGTTGTGTGAATGGTAGCCTGGGACGGGGCAGCTGAGGCAGAGCTTCCTGTGGAGCCCAGATTTTCTAATAGGGAGGCACATGGTACCCACACAGGCTGTTGTTTAAGGGGTCCTGATGCATGCCTGCCACTGCCATCAAAGCAAGCAGCTGGTGTGGGGTTGTGACTTCCTCGCACAGAGGCTGACCAGCCAGACTTCCTGACCCTGGAGGTGAACAGATGGGCGGTAGACATCTGTGTGTGAGACTTCTATTGTGTGAGACTTTTATCTGGCTAGGATGCTAGAAACATAGATACGCTTGAGGGACTTCATGGAGACAGGGACCATGGTGTCACTTTACTTTTCCTTGAAGCATTGCCTGTCTGTGGCCCTGCCAGTGCTGACTTCCTAGTGTGGCCTTGTGGGATCATGGAGGGGATCTGGTTGCCAGGATGGATTATTGTGCCAGTGCAGAAGGAGAGGAGCAGATGTGATGAGACAGTCACAATCATCTGAGGTGGTCCTGACCCGGAAGTGGCCAGGGCTATGCAAGAGTACATCAGGCCAGTCCTGCCTTCGATTTTTATTTTTACAGCATCTCAGGATATGCTGTAAATGTTCACAGCTGCTGGTGGCAGGCAGGGACTCCCTCTTCATCCCTTTCTGGCCCAGTGGTGGGCTTTGGAGGACTTGTCTTTCTCTGTGCCTTGTTTTTACCCATTTTTCCTGCTCACTTTTTGGGAAAATTCTTCAACTTTCAGTACTAGGGAACTTTGAGCACCTGCTGGGAACCTGTTGATTAGACAGAATCCTGTTCTAGAAGCTTTGGTTTGGCTGCACAAACAAATCTTAGTCTCCTAGTATTAAATGAGAATTGTACCCCTCCCCCCCATCAGCTTCATGTATTTGGACATCTTGTCCCAGTTGGCAGTGCTTTTCTGGGAGGTTTTAGGAGGTTAAGTCTTGCTGGAGGAAGCACATCACTGGGGTCAGACTTGCATGTTCTTCAGGCTTCTAGTCTCTCTTTGCTTCCTGTACTTACTTAAAGATGTGATCACTCGGCTTTCAGCTCCAGCCACCTTCTGCCATATGCCTCCCCTGCCATTATGGGCTCTAACCCTCTGGAACCATAGCCAAATAAGCTCTTCCTTCTAAAAGTTCCTTTGGTAAAAGTGTCTTATCACAATGACAGAAAAGTAACTAATTCACCTGGAATAATCAGAGATTCATTGAGGAGGATGCTAAAGGGGCTTAGAGGAGACCACCGTTCCTAAAGAAAGATGGGAAATGTCATCTTGCTTAGACATTGGAACTGAGTCAGGATGGGAGAGAGGCAATGGGTGAGATGAAGAGTGAGCTGGTGTATTGAGGTGGCAGCAGGCAACATGGTGGGACTGTGGAGGCAGGCCCAAGAAGGCAGACCTGACTGTGTAGGGTAAGGGCAGGCGGTAGAGGCTGCAGGGAGCTCTTGCGTGGGGCCTTACTGCAGTGGTGAGGAAGTCCAGGAGACAGTGGCGCGGGCTCTTATGTGAAGATGCAGGAGGGACAGTTCTGGATAGTGTCACCCCCAGTGGATTTAAGAATGTGAGCGTGGACCAGAGGCTGACTGAGGCTGCAGTGGACCAGTGCAAAGGCCAAAGAAGCAGGGTCACCTGGCTCATGCAGGCCACAGAGCTGAACACTTCATAGATTCCTTGTTGAACCCTTACCCTGTAGCTGAGTGTGGTCACATTCATTTCCTCCAGACTTTCAGGAGCTAAGTGGCCTGCTCAGAATCTGCATGGCACAAAGTGGCAGAGCTGGGCTTCAAACCCAGATCTCTTATCCCAAAGTTTATGCTTCCTACCTTTCTGCTGCTACCATTGCAGAACATGACAGACAACTCTGGGAAGGGGGAAGGGAAGAGTCTGAGTTCCCAACTTGGGGATTCTGCACCTTTGTAGGAAGAGCACTGCCTGAGATGGGCCTCCCTAGGCAATGTTCTCCCAGGCACATTCCTGCTCATGCCATCTGGACTCTGCCAGGACCCCTCTCCTCACCTGGGGTGAGGACTGCCTTGGATGCAGGGGTATGAGGATCCTCCTATGGCTGATATTTGAGTGGAGGGAAGGGAGAGACACAAGGAGAAAGTCCTTTCATCCTTCTTCACCCAGATAGTCTGTAGCCACAAACTCTTGACCTATGTCTTCTCTGGGAGCCCTCTTGGCAGCCCACCTGTTTAGATGAGTGGCCCCCTTGCTGCCTCTGACCCTACTCTGCCTCACCTGGCTGACAATGCAAAGATGTTGGGGCTGGTTGCCAGGGAGACATTGGCTGGCACCTACCAGCTTCATCTGCCTCATAGGGCTGTCAGACCAGGCCCATGGTGGCCTCATCCTACAAGGTAGTCTTCTGTTAGCATGTGACCTTGTTAACATTCATCCAACAGGTCTGTTTAGAGTACCATAAAACCTACTTTTTATTATCTGAGAGTGTGTTCTATCAGAACTCTTTGCCTTTCCCTTCTTCTATTTCTCCCCCAAACCTCCCTCTTCTTGTTATAGGTAAAAACAAAAAGCTAACTCACTTTAAGGCAGTGGTTCTTTGTGTGTGTATGTATGGTGCTGGGGATGGAATTCAGGGCCTCCCACATGCTAGGCAAATGCTTTCCCACTGAGCTGTACCTTTGGTCCAAAGCACTAGCCTTTCCAGCAAACAGTATAATTAATGTCTGGAGGTGTTTCCTCATTGTAACAGCAGGAGGAGGTGCAATACTGCTGGCATCTCGTGGGTAGAGTCCAGGAAGGCACCTGAGCATTCTATGCTTGCACAAGGTACCTTGCTCAAACAACATGGATTTGTCCATAGGGGCAGATGAAAGCCCCTGACCTAAGTTGCCACACATAAGTATTGACATTTTCCCAAGCCCTTTCTACTCTGAGAGCAAACATTGCTCACTCCAAGAGGAAGCATGAATACTGCCCTTCCTGACATGAGACACAGGTTAGTCATGAGTATCTTTGCAAGTGAAGAGGGCATTTCTGTCCCCAAAGTACTTTCTTCCACAACATCCCACTTGGCAGGGGAGACTCTTGATATTCTGTTTCTTGGGCGGCGTAACAGGCTCCCAAAGTGGAAAGTCATTTTAAACTAGTGGGTGCCATTGACCAAGTCCAGGCTCTGTGTAGGGTCCTGTTTGGAGAGTTGGGCATTTGCCCTCCTGCCTCCTCCATACCATAGAGGTGCATAGTGGGCTTCGAAAGCTGAGCTTAGGCAGCAGGAGGTTCACTGAACTCCTGGCTTTTCAGGCCCCTGCATGCCCGTTTACACCCAGGCAGGCCCCCCAGGGACATCAAGGCTGCTGTGTTTTGCAAATAGGTCATGGTGAATAAATGCTAAGCCTTGTAGGCTGATGAAAAGGACTCTGTTGGGCTAGGTAGGTCTGTCCCTCTACCCTCTGGAGCCACCCTGCTCAAACAGCCTGGATAAGAAGTAGGTCAAACAGCTTGATCCCATGGGAGCTACCTGGGCCAGCCTGTAGGCTCTGGAGACACCACACCCTCTAGAGTACTGGTTGGCAGACAGTGGACACTTCTCACTGGAAGCCCACCAGTCCTTTGAAATATAAGACCATGGTCATGAGCTTGGACCAGGAAACAAGTCAGGAGACTCAGCACAGCACTCTCCTTTCATCTCTTCACTGGTGACCTGTGGAGGCAAGGCTTGTTGATGTGGCACATGAAGACATGTGGCACCCTGGCTAGGTCTGTATTCTAACTCAAGGGACACTGGATCTATGCCTGGCTGCTGTGTGGGTCAGTCTGAGCACCAGGGAGGGAGAATGTCAGGACTCAGGTCGCAGTGGGTTGCTGATGTGCTTCTATACTGCACATGCATACATACCACTCATGTGTCCACATATGTCTGCCTTCCACATGGGAAAGGCACTTGTTTGTATAGATCCATGTATCTGTATTAGCATGCCAAGTCAGGTATGCACACACAGATAAGGTCACACCTGAGTGAATACATGCTTAACATATTTCATCAAATCTAAAACCCAGATGGGGATGTGGATCAGTTGGTAGAGTTTGCCCAACACACACAATGCCCTGGGTTCGATCCTCAACTCTGTAAAAACTGGGCATGATGGTTCATGTCTGCAATCCCAAGTGATCATGATCAATATCAACAGATGTCATGTGACAGTAGTAACTACTGCATGGCACTGTATCTTTCTGGTCTTCCTTGCCAAAATCCATGAGCCCATCCAACCATGAGATAAATATCAGAGAGAGTTGAGGGTGGCGGTACACACCAGTTATCCTGGTACTCGGCAGACAGATGCTGGTGAATTAGCCAGGGCTTGTAGTCAAAGCCTCCTTTTACCACCAAAAAACAAAAACAAAAACAAAAAAAAAAGAAAAGAAAGAAAGTATCAGGCAGATACATCCAAATTGAAGCACAGTCTATAAAATCCCTGGGTAATTCTCTACAAAATCATTAAGGTCACCAAAAGCTAGGAAGGGCTGAGTATCTGTGAAAGACATGTGATCTGATGCATTATTGTATCCTGGGTGGGATCCCACAAGCAAAATAGGATGTTATAAGGGTGTGAACTGGAGAGACCTGGCAGTGCCAAGTACTTCAGTCAATAATTGCATGTCAGTGTGGGTTGGTTCATCATGACAAATGTGCCATACTTATGGTAGATGCTGATAGTGGGGAAAGATGGGTGCAGGGTGCGTGGAATGTGTATGCCACTCTCGCAACTTCTCTGCAAACTTAAAGCTATTTTTAAATGAAAAGCTCCTTGTAGATTGAATATCCCCTTCTCTGAAATGCTTGTGAACAGAAGTGGTTTGGATTTTTTGATTTCATGTCATCAGCAGCAATCTTGGGGAGAGGATTCAAGTCCAAACATGAAGTTTTTGTGTGTTTCATATTCACCTTAGATACACAGCCTGAGGGTAATTTTATATATTTTTAGTGTACCTGCATTTTTACCTGTGACCCATCACAAGTTTAGGTGTGGAGTTTTTCACTTAAAATGTTATGTTGGCACTCAAGAAATTTTTGCAATTTGGAGCACTGAAGAGTTCATATTTTCAGGGCTGGAGAGATGGCTCAGCAGTTAAGAGCACTGACTGCCCTTGCAGAGGACCTGGGTTTGAGTCCTAGCATCCACATGGCAGCTAATAACCATCTGTAACTCCAGTTTCAGGGAATCCAATGCCCTCTTCTGACCTCTGCAGGCATTATAGGGCATGAGTGCACTTACATACATGCAGGCAATGCACTCATACACATAAAATAAAAATAAAAAAAAATTTAAAAAGAGTTCATATTTTCAGATTTGGGATGTTCAACTTATATTTCAAAAGTTCTTCCATCTGGAAGGGTTGCTGGGAAGTGATGCAGGAAGGACCCTTGTAGACTGGGCCAGCCTTTATGGACAACTAATGACTTCATTTCTGTGTGAGCACAGGTGGGCTTCAGACTCTAGGGTCTTGTTTTCTTCCCCACCTTACTGCCTGAAACCTGTTTGAACCTTCCCACCAGGCAGGTAGGCAGTCTACTCTGTGGCTACTTGGGAATAATGACCCTTAGGAGAGAGAGAGCACAGGTTGTTGGATACTGTGCTCCATTGGGTCTCCCCTGCCCGACTCTGCCAAGGACATGCTGGTCTTGGTGTGGAGCATGAAGAAAGGCCTTCTCATGGGCTCCCAGGGGCCTGGCTGGCCTCTCTAGCCACAGACTGAAGCTCAGTCTCTCCCCTATCAGGCTTAGATCTGGGAAAGTGATACTGCATTCTATATCAAGGATCTTGACCACAGGATCCTCCTGGGAACCTGACCCACAGGATTGGGTGCAACGGACCAGCCCAGACCGGGGCAGTTCAGTCCGACGGGAACAGGGTCGTCGAGAGGGTGGACAAGGAGTCGGCAAATGACAAACAGACACAAAGGAGCTTGATGAAAGTCTGAGTGTATTTTTGTAGCTGCAAGGTTTGAAATATATACAGCAAAGATTGTGAAAGTTCATCATCAGCGTGACTGTTCTGTAATTAGTCACCTCCTAAGATTTTCAGTAAAAGTAAAACAATTTTGCCAACCCTCATGTATAGCCAAAACACATTTCTTTATCTTATCAACCTGGTACCAGTCAGCAAATTCCTGTTTTATGATACTATGGTTTCTACTACCAGTTTTTATTACATACTTAGAACTCTGTTAGTTTTGTGTTTTTAGGTCAGAATGACCTTAAACCACTAAGTACTTTTAATATTAACTGTGTATGATATTTCATTTTTAACTATTTGATAACATTTCTTGCTTATTTGTAGTGGGCCACCGGGCTTTCAAGTCATTCTTTAACCCCTTAGATCCTAAAAAATCATTTCATGTTAGGGACTTATGAAGCCATCTTTCCCAGCTATTTTTTCAATCCTTAACTACAGTCTGTAGTTGCCTTTTAATGTTCTCTTGTTGATCTTTTATCAAAAGACACCAAGGTGGTCTTAATCTTGCCAATTTATCCATGAATTGTAATGAATACCAAGAAACCCTTCTTCTATCTATATTTACTCATCTATGTCTCTCTTCTAAAAATCCATTATTCCCTGGACTTTCCAGCATTAATTTTGCTTAGCTACTTCTTGCTGCATCTAAAATGGCTTTCATTAATAGTGATGCATCTGGAGGCACAGGTGTCAAGGACACCAGGTGCTTTCTGGGCCCCTGAAAGCCCATGATACAGTGACAGTCAGAAAGATAATAGCAAGTAAAAGCATGCCAAGTACACTGCATGTTTTTTAGCACAGCCAATTCCAAGAGGCAACCTTCCTTGAAGTTCCAGCCTCAACCCACGGAGGATCTCACGTGGGCTTCATTGGAGATGGCGTGACGTGACAATTGGGAAAGGGTTTTTGCTATTGCTTAGCTGACTGTGTTGCTCCAAGCCTAGGAAACCCAGCCTCACCCTCTCTTGCAACCTAGGAAGCCTTTTAGTATCTAGAAATCAGGGTTCAAGGTTTTGGAAGCAGGAGTATATGGAAGAAGTTTCCAGAAAACCTGGAGGCATGGAGTCCTGCTCCTCTGCCTACGTGTCTCCTGGCTCATTGCCCTGGCCTTTGGTCATCTTCCTCTTTCTCACCTCTCCCTGCCATGAAAGGTGCTTTCTCTCCCTCTGCCTTTGCTCTGCTGCAGGTTGCAGGGTTCAGGGCTCAGGAGCACGAAGCCCGTGGCTGCCCCATCTCGTCTCTACCATTTCCAGGGCGGCTCATCTCAGCGATACTGTCAGTTATTGTCAATAGGATCTTTTCACATGGCCATCTTCCCAGGGTAGTCTCCCTAAACAGGCCTGAGGAGACACAGTTCAAGTGGCTGGGTGCTGCTGGGACAGAATACCAGGCCCATAGTCCTGGCCCAGAAGTTCAGCTTGTATCTGTTTCCTGGCGGTATGGCTAGCTCAAGCCTTGGGTGTGGGGAAATGGCTGCTTTCTTCCTTGGAGCTGTGAATACTGCTCTTTTGTCCTGGGCTGTGGAAAACCTGCTCAGCCACCTAGAGAAATTGTGTCTGGATAGCAGCTGAGTATAAATAGGGGTTGAGGAGTCACAGAGATCTGAGTTCAAATCAAAGCTTCCCTGGGGAGTGTTGGGCAATTACTTAACCTTTCTGAAGCTTTGATTTTTCTCTCTCTTTTTTTTTGAGACAGTGTTTCACTTTGTAGCTAAGGAAAACCTTGAACCCCCAATCCTCCTGCCTTTACCTCTTGATAGCTTGGATTATAGGCACATGCCCCATGTGGGAATTGAATTCAGGGCCTCTTGCATGCTGGGCAAGTACTCTACAAACTGAACCACATCCCCTGCTCCTAAGAAGCTCGTAGTCTTGATGGGACCTGGGGAAATGGCTCCATGGGTAAAAGCACTTACTGTGCATGAGAACACACTCACATAAAAAGCCTGGCATGGCTATGCATGCTTGTAACCCCAGCACTGTGGAGGGCAGATGCCTGAGGATTGCTGGGGCTTCTGGCGGCCAGCCTAGCTTCAGTGAGAGACCCTGTCTCAAGGAAATAAGGTGGAGAGTGATAGAGCAGAACTCCTGACTTCCTCCTCTGGCCTCTGCAAGTGAGCATGGGTTTGTATACAATCACATGGAGGCACACACACCTACACACACATTTGTACACTATACACACATACATACACATACACACCAAAAAAAAAAAGGAAAAAAGAAAAAAGCAGCAGTTTATATTCTTGCATATGAGGCAGGAATAATTCTGCTCTATATGAGGGTTATGAGGTCGTGAACAGAGCCGGGTATACAATAGTTATTCTGGGAGCTGCAACTTGTACTTCCAGCCCCAGCACTCTCCATCTATCCCTCCCCTCTGCTGTTTTTGTTTCTTGTTAGTCAGAGGCCTGACCTTTGCTTATTTTTCTGATGTACACCTAGTGGCTATCTCAGGCCAATAGGTGATGTAAAATCCTAGCCTAGGGGTTCTGACAGAAGTGTCCTTGAACTTGGCTCAAATGTTAGAAGCAAGGAAACCAGACATACTGTTCTTTCTTCCCTGTGGGCGTGGCTTTCAGTCAACCTCCTGTGTCCAACCAGGGGAAGCAATTCCTGATCACTCTCTGGTCTCCCACCAAACACAGCCATGGAAGGAGGAGGCTGCGGGGCCAGGGTGCAGCCAGCCTGGAGCCTGTCTGAGGGCTCCTGTGACTATGTTCCAGGGAGGGTAGAGTCCTGTACCTGTCAGGTAGCTACACCTCCTGGCTGTGGCATCATGTGCCAGGCGGTTTCTGCCAACATGATGGCTCTATCCAGTCACTTCCCTGGCCTGTGTGAAGCCTTAAAGCAGTTCCAGCCAAGTCAAAGCCTTTGAGGACCTGAATTCAGGGCCAGGACAGGCAGGGGTGTATGCAGATGAGTGTGCCAGGGTCTAGAGGACTGGACCAGGCAGTGTGGAAAGGCAGGGATCACCCCCTTGCCAGTCCCCTAGGCTGGATGGTAGTTGGAACAAGGATCATTGAAGGCTTTATGAGCAGATTTGACTTGCTGAAGGAGCAATAGAAATAAGCAAGGTATCTCAGTATCTCAGTATCTGGAGGGGATTGGTCACCTTGTATCTCCAATCTATAGTTGCTCAAGTCCCCCTGTAACCTACACAGTCCTCCAGAGTTACTTCTTTCTTCCCTCACTCCCTCCTTTCCCCTCTGTCTCTCCCTCCATCCCTTCCCTCCTTCCCTTCCTTCTGGCGCTGGGGATTGAACCCATGGTCTTACACATGCTAGATAAGCATTCTACCACCCAGCTGCAGAGCCCCCTCCTATGTTCTTTACATAATCTCTGACTCTGAATGCTGAACATACTGTCCACATAGATGCTAGACTATATCCTTTAGACAGCAACGACAAAGCAAAAATATGTATGCATTCTATATAGATAATTTTTTTTCTCAAAGATTTTTCAATGCACAGTTGGTTGAACCTACAGGTGCAAAGCTTTCAGATACAGAGGACTGGCTGCCACATGTGGGATTCTGACAATAGACTGAATAGCCCAGGGACTGTTCAGAATTAGAGAGACACACAGAGAAAGCCCAGAGGTCCCTCCAGATGCCCAGAACCCAACAGATACCCCCACCCAAATGTCCTAGTTGATTGCTCTCGTCTCTTTTTCTTTGGGACACACTGTAGTATAAGAGGCACTGATATAGCTAAATGGCATGTCCCTTGCCTGTCCTAGTCAGTCACCCCAGAGTCCACAGTATTGACCACAGCCCTGTGTGGAAGGATGGCTGTCCTGGTGCTAGAGGTGTTGGGAAATCAGATGAGGAATAACCTTCCTGTAGGTGGATTGCTGTCTCAACAGTCAAAGCATCCTGAGTTTGGTGGTGTGCTAGGGGGGATGGGATGATAGATCCTGAAGCCCTCCTAAGATAAATCTCAGGCATGTATGTCGAGACAGGCACCCTCTCTACACAGTGGAGCTCTTTCTCCCTGTGAAGTTTTGCTAAGGAGGGGAGCCCTTTGCCATGGGTCTTTCTATCTACCTTTTGGTAGGGATTGCCAGGGTCTTTTTGTCCAGAGTGGGCACTGTGCTTTGATCTCAGTAGTCATTTGGATCCAGTGATGGACTTTGGTCTCAGTACTTAGTTGGATCCAGCTCTGGCTTTGGTTTCAGTAGTCAATTGAATCCAACACTGGGCTTTGGTGTCAGTAGTCAGCTGGATCTAGTGCTGGGCTTTAGGTTCAGTATTCAGTTGGATCCAGACATGGGCACCAGAAAGGCCCTGATGCTGGCTGCTTTGAGATCTGCATATTTATGCATGGGGGCACTGCCAGCTCTGGGCACTGGGACAATGGCCTGGGGCTAGGCTCTGTGGTCAGGCAGCTTCTGCTGTGTGGCTCTGCGCCCACAGCCTGGTTTTGTCTTTGGCTGGCCCAGCAGTTCTCTGGTTCCGCTCCAGGGTTCTCCTCCTCATAGGACTCACACACATGGGTTTGGAAGCACTTTTCTTCTCCATGTAATGGATAGCTATCCTGTCATGGGCTGTAAGTTAGTTACTTTTCATACATGTGAGAAAGAATTGGTGGCCAAAGGGCACAGGGAGACAAAAATGGGGAGAAGAAGAGAGCATCCAGCTCCCAGGAATCCACACAGATAGGAGTCAGGCTGCTCTACTATGCCACTTACTGACTGTGCCTCTGGGCTTGTGTGGCTCTCTTGTGATTCCCAGACATTTACACAGGGCAGCCCTCTAACAGCCATTATTCCCAATCCAAAGAAAAAGAAACAGAGGTTCTAAGGAGCTCTCTACTATGTCCCAAGCCATTCTGCTGATATGCAGAGCTGGGATTGAAACCCAGCTATCCTAGTAGCTGCCTTATTATTGTTTAATCTGAGCATCTGAGCAAGTCATTTCTGAGTTGTTCAAGTTCTATCAGGGGTTAGTCACATAAGCAGTGGCATAATTGTTTGCGGATACCCTGTTAAAGACACGTTCCATGAAGCAAGGAAAATACAAACAGTATGTTCAGTGTGCTCCAATTTTGTGACCTAGCACACATGTGACAGGGAATTTGTTAATTGTGGTCAGTTAGTTGCTAGTAGTGTAGGTGATCTAATTTTCTTTTTTTGTACGTACTTATTTTTACAGTAAAATATTTTATGTTTTTTTAAGAAGCTATTTTTTAATCTTGTGTGTCTATGGTTTGTGTGTGTGTGTGTGTGTGTGTGTGTGTGTGTGTGTGTGTGTAGGCATGAGCATGCCATAGTGTGCAATGAAAGTCAGAGGGCAACGTAGGATGTTGATCTTCAACTTCCACCTTGTTTGTGACAATCTTCCTTGTTCATACATGCCAGGCTGGCTTGTCTCAAGCTCCCCCGGGTTCTCCTGTTTCTACCTCCCAATCTCCCTGTATGAACATTGGGATTAGAAATGCATGCACTGCTCTACCCAGCTTGAACATGGGATCTGGGATCCGAACTCAGATACTCAGACTTGTGCCACAGGTGCTTTACCCACTGAGCCATTTCCTCAGCCCCTAATATTTAGGACCACTAAAGCTGGAGTGTCCAATGGGGAATAACTCAGGAGGTGGATATCCTCAGGAAAGGTTGAGCTCTCTGTCCTTGAAAATAGACAAGCAGGGGCTGAGTCCCTCTCTCATGGATGCTGCCCAGGCTTCCTGACAGAGCTAGATTTCCAGCTGAATTTGTGGGGTAGTACTTCTGTCTCCGGGGCAGGCTCTGGGCCTGTGAGTGAAAGGAATTGTCCTGAGTTGGTCTCCTCCCCCTTGATAGAATCTAAGAACCTCCAGGGTCCCTTGTTCAAATGCAGGTTTGACTTGGGAGGCCCTGGGCATGTGTAGATTCTGTTTCTAACAAGCTCCTAGGTGATGCAATCACTGTCCATCCAAGGCCCTTGAACACTGCCCCTACTCTGGGGATTTGTCTTGGAAAAGAGCCCAGGGCCACCTCTCAGTTGCCCACTTACTGTAGGGTAAACAGTGTACCAGTGGCAATTGCAAAAAGCCCAGGGATGTTAGGACAGGAACTTGAACAGAAGTCCCTTGAGTCAGGTGACCTCTCTGGAAAAGGTTCTTCAGAGAGGTGGACAGAATTGCTGAGCTTCAGACCAATCACCTCCCTGCATACTCAGGCTCTGTGGAAAGAGCTCAGGGTTGGGATTCAGTGTCTGGCATTTGAATTCCAGCTATGTGCTCTTGGGCAAACCATTTTACCTCTCTTAGTCAGTCTCAGTTTCTTTACTTGTTAAAGTAGGACTGAGAAGACTTGTTAGATAAGGTCATGGATGGATGGAATAAATGGGGTGCCGTACGTTAGGAGCCTGGCCCAGCACATGGCATGCAGTAAGCCCCGTGGGGAAGTTTGCTTCACTTACACTGTGTGCTCTTCTCCTTCTAGGTGGATGAGATTTACCACGACGAGTCCCTGGGGGCCCATGTGAACATTGCCCTTGTCCGCTTGATCATGGTGGGCTACCGACAGGTGAGCCCAATTGTCAGGGGTTAGGGATTGGAGGGAGGTGGGCTGTGAAGTCTCTGTGTGGGGTGGAGGGACACGTTTCTGGGAGACTTCGTCTTCCAAATAAGGACCTTGAGACCATCAAAGCTGTTGTTTCAGGAAGGAGGCATTAGGCATGGGTCTCTGCAATAGGAGAAACTTACCGTCCTGCATCCTCAGGGAGGAGGTGCCTTTTCTCAAGGAGTCAGTAGGGAGAGTGAGGCATGGGGGCACAGGGCAGTGATGAAGTAAGTCTTGTTGTTATTGACAAGATATAGCCTGGGGGCATTGGCCTCTGCAGTTTTAGACCAGGTGCATATTCCCTGTAATGGGGATGACAGTCATATTTTCCTCCCTGTGAAGACTGGGTAAGACAGAAAATGTACATGGCAGGGAAGTACTCGGCACAGCACCTGTCTTGCAGTTTGAAGAGATTGGAAATTGTATGTGTTAAGTCTTTAGTGGACATGGGTATGGAACAGTACTTGGTATGAAAAGCCTCCCTAGTGAAGGGAGGGCTATATGCCAGCAGCAGCCAGGTGGAGACAGCTGGTCGCAGGGATGGGCACTGGAGTCTCTAAGGAAAGTTCTTGAGATTTGGCCTTTTCACTATCCTCCTGACCCCTGCAGTCTCTGAGCCTGATTGAACGTGGAAACCCAGCACGAAGCTTGGAGCAGGTGTGTCGATGGGCACACTCCCAGCAGCGCCAGGACCCCAGCCACACTGAGCACCATGACCACGTCATCTTCCTCACCCGGCAGAACTTTGGCCCTTCAGGTATGCAAGGTACTGTACCTGCTTGGCCAGGTATAAGCAGCCTGCAGGGCAGAGGTAGAGATTCAAAGTTGGACCTGGAAAGTCCTGTTGGACCTGTGAGACCTGCCCAAGGGAAGAAGACAGAAGGACAGGACCTGTATAGCCAGCTGAAGTGGGTCTTGGAACTTGTAGACTACAACAAATGAAAACATTCCTGTTGGGGTGGCCACTGTCTCTGCCCTGCCTACAGGCTACATGTGCTGTTTGTTTTAGCCTCCATCTGCTTGAAGACCCCAGGAACTTAGCATGCTTCTGTTCATACTGGGTCCTAGGCACTTGGAGTGGGGGTCGTGTGGTATGTGGTGAAGGAAGCTCATGGCCCATGCCACCCCATGGACCTGGGTGTCAGCCTCCCCTCGGCCCAAACTCCGCTGCTACTGGGAGACCATTGTGCACCGGTCCCCGTCACGGAAAGTCAGGGCGAGAAGAGAGACTGATGGGGTGAGAGGGGCCTAGGGAGGCAATGAGTACAGTGAGAAGAAACACCTGGGAGACTAACTGTGTCAGTGGACAGCTCGTTTATTATGGCAGAAGCAGAGGTTTATATAGAAAAGTTTTGTGGGCAAAGAGATGGGGTTGGTTTTCTGGCGGGCAGGCAGGTAGGGGGAGGGAGGAGGCTTCTAAGGCTACATGGCCTTTGTCCTGTCCTTCAGTCACTTGGTCTACAAGAGACTTGGTTAGGATTAAAGGATTAGAGACCTAATAGTTTTGCTTGGGAGTTGTTGGGTAAGAGACAGTGTATCTAGAATGGAACATGCCAGCTTCCCGCCATCCTTACTGGGAGGTCTCTGGCCTGGCCATGCTCTACATTCCAGGCACTCCTGAGTTATCCCAACTTTTGTGGTGGCTCATGAGACTGGTCATGTGTAAATGGCCCCAGGACGGTGGGTGAGGTGGGTGGCTTTGAGGCTGTGTGAAAAGCAGTGAGCTTAGAGGGGCCTGTGGGTGAAAGGCCAAGGTCAGGCTCTGTCACTGACATGGTGTCTCCCAGCTTTCAGCTTCTTGATTCTCCCAGGTTGCAAATGGAATAAATTATATTTATCTTCCTCCATTCCCTGGTTGCTCACAGAGTGGAGGAGTACATAGGAGTCCGTGACACAGTATTGACCACTGTAAGCATCTATGAACACATCTATCTTTGATTACCCTGGTTTCGCATAAGGGGAACCTGAGACACAGAATGGTGAAGAGATTTGCCCACCCTCATAGGAGGCAGAAGACAGACCTGAGGCCACACTTAACTCTCCAGGCCTCACATTGAGGGCTGGCTCTCTCTCTCTCTCTCTCTCTCTCTCTCTCTCTCTCTCTCTCTCTCTCATTTCTCTCTGTCTCTGTGTGTGTTTCTAGTTTAATGGAGAAAATGAATCAGCTAGCTCTGTCTACCTCAGGGCTACTTGTCTGAACCACTCATTCTCAAATGTGTACAGACACTCATGTATCTGCACACATACACACATATACAGATACATGCACACGTGTGTAAGCACACACAGATACATAGACAATGTACACATATGCACAAGAGCCCACACAGACATACACAGGTATGGAATGATCCAGCATGGAGTATGAAGCCCATGGCTCCAAGATGATAAGGCTCCAAGATGATAGGGCCCCATGCCCCCTTCTCATTGTGTCCCCTCATTATGTTCCTCAAACCATGCCACATAGAAGGTGGCTTCAGCACAACTCTAAGAGAGGGAGAGCTCTCTATTCCCTCCAGGCCCAGGCAGAGAGTACTTCCTACTTGCAATGCATCCTCCAGATTTTCTCACCCTGCACTCCTATTGCAACTGGGCCCCTTTTTTCGGTTGTTAATTTTTAGCTGGGGATGGGGTACATGGTCTCTTGCAAGCTCAACATGGGCTTTACCACTGAGCCATGCCCCTACGACCTAGGAGGGTTGCTCTTGAAAGCAGACCCTTAGCTTACAAGGCCTTGCACACAGCAGCACTTACTGCTAGACCCACTGCCCTGATATGGCTTGTCTCCCTGTTTGCCTGTGTCTCCCCAACCTCTGGAGAGTTATCTTTCCCGTCCTTGAGGCTCAGCTTGGTGGCTCTCCAAAGTCATTCCTTTGGTCCCGTTCCCTGGTCCCCTCAAACCTTTCTGTAGGACCATTGCTTCCCTTTCCTTCACATTTCACCAATTATTCCCTGAACTGTGACCCTCAAGCCTACCCATACTCTAACCACCTGATGTCCCTGCTAAATTAAATCTTCCTTAATGGTGAGATACACTGGAGGTGGGGGAATGATCTTGTTTTTCTGTTTTCCCCATGGTATCTACATAAATTCTCCCCTCTTCTTCCTCCCCCTTCCTCCCTTCCCCTCCTTCTCTTTCTCCTCTTTCTTTCCCTCCCTGCCACTCTTTGGAGATGAGTCTCTCTGTTGCCCAGGCTACTCTCAAACTCCTTGGCTCAAGTGATCTTTCTGCCTTAGTCTCAGGAGTAGCTGGGGCTACAGACAAGCACCACTGCATCTGATGCCCCAGAGTTTCTAACACAGGACCATCTCTGACCTCCACATAGAAAGTGTTGCAAGCTGGTTTGTTGGAAAGTATGGAAGTAAAGTATGTGCAGACCCAAATCCCTGGAGTTCCACTTGTTCAGAAGAGTTGCCACCAGACTATGGGGAACTATAGACCGAGAGCAAAGCTACCAAATACCTAGGATATGGTGGCAGCCACGCCCACGTTTGTTCTGTGGGTAGGACTTTGTGAGCACCTTTCTTGTCCAGGTACCCTCCAGCACCAGCCAGCTTGGGATGTCCCTTTGTTGTTCAGGCTGGACGCACACATTGGTTTACTCTACCTCACCTACCTGTGACCTCTCTCCTTCTCCCTGGCAGGATATGCACCTGTCACTGGTATGTGCCACCCCCTAAGAAGCTGTGCCCTCAACCATGAGGATGGTTTCTCCTCGGCTTTTGTGGTGGCTCATGAGACTGGTCATGTGTAAGTGGCCCCAGGAGGGTGGGTGAGGTGGGTGGCTTTGGGACTGTGCGAAGGGCAATGAGCTTAGAGGGGCCTGTGGGTGAAAGGCCAAGGTCAGTCTCTGTCATTGACATGGTGTCTCCCAGCTTCCCATGGCTATGGGGGCCAGATGTGCCCTGTTTATTTTGACAGGCCAGTGGCAGTGTCCCTCTCACAGATAGGGCCTGCTGTCTGGGTGGTCTTTACTCTTGGCTTCCCTCCATTCCATCCCCACCCCAGGCCCCTTTAGAGACTCATTTCAGTTCACCCTCAGTGGCCACCGATGGGCTGGCCTGAGCCCACCATAAACAGACACACTTTGAGCCCAGGCAGTAGGCCAGACAGGAATTGGCAACCAGTTCTGCGGATTTGGATGCTGTTTCGAATACATTCATTCACTCCTTATCCAATATTTCTTTATTCTTTTTTGTGTGTGTTTGTTTTTTGAGACAGGATCTCATATAGCCCAAGCTAGTCTCAAACTCACTATGTAACTGAGGATGACCTTGAACTTAATCCTCCTGCCTCAGCCTCCCAGCTGTTGGGATTACGGATGTGCATCATCACATCTGTCTTCATTCAGTACTTGAGTGCCTACTGTGTGCCAAGGTTTGCCTTGCTCTACAGGGCAGGGGGTATTCGGTCTTTCCTAAGTAGAAACCCCTCCCTGTGGAGAGGCAAGGTCGAACTTAGGGACCAATGTCCTGTCTATGTAGCAACCAAGGCCAGATGGAACTGCAGGAAGTATTCAGGAAATTAGGACTGGTTGGGCATGATGGCGCATGCCTTTGATCCTAGCACTAGGGAGACAGAGGAAGGCAGATCTCTGTGAGATCCAGGCCAGCCTGGTCTATATAGAGTTCCAGGCCAGCTGGGGCTATAGGAAGACCCTGTCTCAAAAATGAAAAAAGGAAAAGGATGAATAATTATGGCTGGCGGGCTTTGGTGTTGAATACAAGCTTAAAGAGCAAAGTTTTTCATTGAAACTCCTGTTGGGTGGGCACCTACCTACTACGTGCAGAATCCTGTGCTGGGGCTCTCTGGGGTCTAGTAGTTCACACACCAAGGGGCTCAGTGAATGAGGCTGACTAGACAAGACTGAATGAGACCAGTCCTTGACTACTAAAACCTTTTTGGTGGGACAGTGCATGGTGAAAGAGTTGTTGATGGTAGAGCAGGTGGACTCTGACCGGGAGGTCAACCCATAGACATGGCAGCTGGAGCTGGTGTCCTATAGCAGGAATCTCTGTAAGGACCTTCTAACCATTCAACAGTGGGCCTGGGAATGGGCCTGCAGGCTTGGTGCCAGCCCCATGGGGTGGAGGGCGGGGAGGGGGGACGCAGGAGGAACAAGTAAAGGCTCTGCTCAGTCCCCCCTGTGGGCTGTGTGTGTCCAGAGCCCTGGAGAGGTCTCAGCCCTGGAGGATGATAGGAAGAGGGGGACAGGGAGGGTACGTGGACATTGGTGTCCCAGCAGGGCCAGCCTCAGGAGCTGGGAAGATGTGGGTAGGGTCTGAGGGAGGGATGAGGGATGGATGAGGGAGGGGTGGGTCCCCATCAGGAAGGAATGGGGAGGGGAGGGAGTAAAGATATAGTTAGGAAACTGAGGCCAGCAGGCCCAGTCTGGATTCCTGGTCAGGGCAGACTCTCCTTCTTTGGGCCCATCCACCTGTCTTCCTAATCTCAGAAGCCCAGCATGACTGTTCCCCACCTTCTAGGCTCGGCATGGAACATGATGGCCAGGGGAATGGCTGTGATGATGAGACTAGCCTGGGCAGTGTCATGGCACCACTGGTGCAGGCTGCCTTCCACCGCTTCCACTGGTCCCGCTGCAGCAAGCTGGAGCTCAGCCGCTACCTCCCGTAGGTCACCTCTGTCTTGGATATGGGGATGGGGAGCAGGTGGCTTGCTGCTACAAACCAAGGTCATACAAACTGAGTTCCAGCCTGTCCTCATCCTGCCTGCTGGCCTGACTTTTCTGTGCCTCTTCTACCTCCATTCCCTTACCTGACCTAAAGCATCTCCATTAGCACCACAGGTGGGTTAGCTACCCTTGAGTCTCAGTGTGTTCAGGTGACCAAGAACATGGAAATCCTATTAAAAAGCCAGGGTACTCCAGCCCCAAACAGATGCTAGTGAGAATCCTCTGGAGGATGGGTTGGGAATCTGGATTCATTAAGTACAGCAGGTGACACCATGCTGCAGATTAGGAGCCACTCAAACTAGGGTAATCCATCTTCCCGGGTCCCCAGAGAGGGGGAATGTGAGGAAAGCATGTAGAAGTGTAAGACAGGTGTTCTAGAAGGATGGAGACAGGGACCTTCCATTGCAGCTAGGAAGAGCAGCCACCCAGTGTACCTCCTGTGTGGTGGGTCAACTTTGCCTTGGGCAGTTGTCATGAATCCGCTCCTAAACTTGTCCATAGTTTGTTCCTTGAATACAGACGAAACTAACACCCTAAGCCAGCTACAAGCTGAGTTCCTAAGCCCAGGCTGGTTGCCTTTGCCCCTGGATGCAAGTAGAGCCCCTCTGTTAGATAGTCCCTGAGGAAGAGGGATCCTGTGACAGCCCATCCTCTTTGGAAATAATAGCTGGGGTCCTAGATGATAGGCACAAACACTGTCAGGCCTTCTTTGCTTACGGAAAGCCCCAACTTCGGAAGGGAGAGCTTGGGATTTACAGTCCTTGGGACTTCTTCTGTGTCTCCTGCAGCTCCTATGATTGCCTCCTCGATGATCCCTTTGAGCGTACCTGGCCTGAGCCCCCTGAGCTGCCTGGGATCGATTATTCCATGGATGAGCAGTGCCGCTTCGACTTTGGCACCGGGTACCAAACCTGCTTGGCCGTGAGTAGGCTTGTCCTGCATAGTGCAACTTCCACCCAGCTAGCAGTGGACCTGGGGCTAGGCCTGCAGACTTGGTGCCGGCCACATCAGAAGGAGGGGTGGGGTTCAGGATAGACCCCACACAGCCTTCCTACCATGGGCCAGGCATATGCCAAGCACTAGGCAAGGCTTGGGGAAGATGGGAAGACAGGTGGGGTGAATAGCCATTGGTGCCCTAACTGGGTTGATCCCTTAGGGAGTTTACCTGTGAGATGGATCAAGTGTCCAGTCAGGAGCTGAGACTCAGGGAAGAAGAGTTCCTACCCTCAGATGCTTTGGTGGACATGTTGTTCTAACTCAACTCCCATACCTCTCCAGGGAGTCACTTCCATGTTCCCACCCCTACCTGAGGCCATAGACACCAGAGAGCATAACCCTGCCTCTGCCTGCAAGACAGGGCAAGGGGCAACCCTTGAGATGAGACCAGCTTGAGCCATCTTTGAAGAGATCCACAGAAGGGCCTCTCTCAGTTAAGGGGCATCTGAAGGGGCAGCCTCCCCTCAGCAGGACAGAAGGCCCTGCTTGGTAGTACTGGGAGCCCATGTGTGGTCACTGTGCCCACTCTCCAGGGCATTCTGGGATGTGTGGCTTGGTACAGCTCTGCTTTTGGGCTGAAGAACTGGGCTTGGACTTTAGTGCCCAAGTACTGTATTTGTGGGATGCCTGCCTGATGGGGGGTGGGCAAAAGAAATGGGGCACTCCTCTATAGTCTGGAGTATGGGATTACCAATTTCGGACCTCACAGGATATACATTAGAAAGAGATGGGGGTCTCAGGCTTATCTGGATCCTCTCAAGCCCCCCCCCAGATACACAAGGATTGGGGTCAGCCTGGGCCCAGGCCTCTGTAGTCTCCAAATGGCTCTCCGAGTGGTGGGAGGCAGGGAAAGGGGACAAAGCATATGCACTGTGCAGGATACCTTCTCAGTACCCTGATGGGAAAAGAGGGGCCCCAGGGACCACTGGCACTTGTGGTTGAATGGAGCTTGAGAGTGCATGAGGCTTCCTTTTGGCATCCTGGGTTCCGATATCCACCATGCCCTCCTATCTCCCCATCACCTCCCACCCCTTCTGCCCTGCTCCATAGTTCAGGACCTTTGAGCCCTGCAAGCAGCTGTGGTGCAGCCATCCTGACAATCCATACTTCTGCAAGACCAAGAAGGGGCCCCCGCTGGATGGGACTGAGTGTGCACCAGGCAAGGTAACTGTAGGGGATGTGGAGGAAGTGTTCTTCCTGTGGTGTAGACCATCATTGGCAGGAGTGCAGGTGTCAGGCCTCTCTTCTGAGCTTGCATGGGTGGATAGGCACCATGCATCCCAGTGTGTGGTGCACCTGCCTGGAATCTTCCCACAACCTCACACATTCCCACACTGCCCTCTCTCCAACATGGCACAGCATCCTTGGCCTCTACAGTCAGCTTGGTTTCTCATGGTCTCACAGGATTGCACAGATGAAAAGATTGCAACCCAGATGGTTGAAGAACATGTCAGGGCCACACAGGGAGTGATTTGCAGGGAGGGGTGAAGGGAACACTCCAGGTTACCCGCCTACTCCCCCCGCTCCCTGGCTGCCTCTTCCTCACCCCACACATGCTCTCTTCTCTTCCCCAACCTGCCCTCCATGTGTTTCTGGGTTTGTTTGCTTCCTCAGGCCCATGTTTGTCAGAAGATTCTGTGGACTTTCTGAGACCCTTCCACAGCCCTATGTAGAGCCCCAGATCCTCCCCAGTAACAGTTCAGTGTAATTAATTTCTGCCTTGGCTGCATGTTAAAATCTAAGGAACTTTAAAAATCCCACCCCTGGAGCAGAGGTGACCACAGAGGAGCACAGAGGAGTTTTGGGGTGGAAATGTTCTGAAATTTGATTGTGGTGAAGTTTGCGCAACTCTGAACTTAGGAAATGACATTGAATTGTACACTCAAAATGAGTAATTTCTGTGGTGTGTAAATGGTACCTCCTTATAGCTTCCAGAACATCCAATGACCCTAGAGACTGGTTCAGCTGGTCGGGGAAGCCCAGGCTTCTGAGGTTTTAAGAGTCCTATTAGGGGACTCCAAGATGAAGAAATTCACCTCTCGAGAAAGACCCAGAGAGCTTTGCTTATTTCTCCTATCATATCCTGCAGGAAAAAAAAAACAAAAAACAAAAAAAACCCCAAAAAACAAAAAAACAAACAAAAAAACCTTAGTTGGGCCTCTTCTGAGGGCTGGGCACTAAACTTTCAGTTCTTAGGGCAGTCCTGTTTAACAGGTAAGTAAACTGAGGTTCAGCAAAGGGGGCACACATAGCTGAACTGGGATTTGAACTTAGGCCATTCAGCTTAAGTGGCTGCTCCCTCAGCTGCAGGGACAGACATGGTTTGCTCATCTGTTTATGGTCCCTGGAAGGTGATTCAAGGTACAGAGCCAAAATCAACTGCAGATAGAATAGGGTGATTGAGACTTTTCTTCCCTCCCAACACCCCCTCAACAGGATGATAAATGAAATAGTCCCCCATTCATTATCATTGTGAATCTCATTGAATAGTGTCTGCCATTTCAAGAGAACTGTGTGTGCTTGATATTGACTGAAAGGGGCAGTGCTGTTTCTAGCATTGTGCTGGTGAAGGGTAGTCACACCAGGATGGCAAGCCCTTTGAGGTGGCTCAGCTCCCTGTATCTGGTGGGCTGGGATTCTGTCCAGCTCATTCTTCAGACCAATTCCCTTAATGGCTCTTTCTCTGGACTTGTCACGGTGTCCATCCTCTACACCATGTTTCCTCTGGGGCACCCTTCATTCAGGCTCCACTGCCGTGGCCCAGGGTGACCTCACGTCCTCTGTTTCACCCCAGTGGTGCTTCAAAGGTCACTGTATCTGGAAGTCTTCAGAGCAAACTTATGGCCAGGATGGAGGCTGGAGTTCCTGGACCAAGTTTGGCTCCTGTTCTCGGTCATGCGGAGGTGGAGTGCGATCCCGCAGCCGGAGCTGCGACAACCCCCCGTGAGTGTTCTGATCGGGCATGGGCATGACAGAGACTATACCTTCCTGAGGCAGAGGGACTCAGAGGGGAAAACAGTGGGTGGACAGGGTACAGGAGAGTAGCCCCTACAGACAGTTCCATATTCTCTGGTTAAGGACTTAAAATAATTGGAGCGTTTGCTAGTGAGCCATTGGGAGTGACTTCTAGAAATGTGCCTTAGTGGCACATGTTCTCATGTGCAAAAGATTCCTCCCAGAAAGTTGTATGGGCCCCTGTTTCTGTCCGACCTGTAAGACTTCCAAACACCCTGATCCTCTGGCTGAACTTTGAGTAAACACCAATCTAAATTGTTTTATGTCATCCTCCAGTTTGTTTTCTGCCCTGCATGCAAAACCTCTCTTCCTTCTTAGCTTTCCTGTTTCCAACATCAACCCCTCCACTATCTCAGGCAAGTTTCAGCATTCTGGGGAGACACCTGTCTATCCCTTCTTGTCCTCTCGGTAGGATCCCCTCCCCTATTCCATGGCTGTGGACCATCTGAGCCCAGCTCTCCATTGTCCCCATCTCCCAGATGAAGCTGCTTGCTGTCCTAGTTGCCTTCTATTGCTGTAATTTAAAAAAAATGGCCCAAAACAACCTGTGGAGGAAAGGGTTTATTGCATCTTATACTTTCAAGTGGCAGTCCGTTGTTGAGGAAAGTTAAGCAGGAACTTGGGACAGGAACCTGGAGGTGGGCATTGAATCATAGATCACAGAGGAACACTGCTTACTGGCTTGCTTCTCTGGCCTGTGCTTAGCCTGCTTTCTTATATAACCCAAGACCACCTGCCCAGGGGTGGTACTGCCCACAGTGGTTTGGGCCCTCCCATATCATTCAATAATCAAGAAAAAGCCACACAGACATGCCCATGGAATAATCCAATAGAGAACATTCCCCAGCTTGGGTTCCCTCTTCCCAAATGTGTCAGGTTGACAACCAAAACCAGTCATGAAACTCGCTCAGGATTCCCTCACGCAGTACAGAGACTGGCCAGAGCTGCCATGAGTCCACTGGCCTGGGGACTTCCACAGGGATAGGGCTTAGCCCTTCCTGGCACCAAGTGGTATGATGAACACTTGTAATGACAAGTCATAGCACCCTTGTAAATAGTGTCATTTGGGACCCAGTGGATAAAGTGCTTGCTGTCTAAGTGTGAGGACTAGAGTTCAGATCTACATAAAGTTGGGCAGATGTGGTGACTGCCTGTAGTCCTACCACTTGGGAGGTGGGGGCACAGGACAAGGCAAGCTGGCTAATGCGACTATCTGGAATCAGTAAGTTCCATGTTCAGTGAGAGACCCTGCCTCAGTGAATAAAGTGGAGAGTCATCAAGGAAGACGCCTGTGTCAACTTGGGGCCTCCACACTCAGGATCCCACATACACACATGCAAACCATTCACTCATACACATACAAAAAGAGAAAAAAGAAAAAACAGTGGTTATTGATGGTATACATTTACCCGTAGGGATGGTGGTTCACTGCCAAAGTAGTTCATGCCTTTGTTAACTGTACTGACTTTGTATGAATGGGAGTCAATGTGGACTGCCTTGTCATTTTCACCTATGAGAGGCACAAAAGCCAAGGTGATGGGAATGCACAGTGGTACCTGTTCTGATAAACTTACCTTGCATTTGTCACCAAGAGTTACCCACCCCCCCTTGCTCAGAGCTACCATTTATTGAGCTCCTTGTAGTAATATTTTTTTATTTTATGAGGCTTAAATGAAATGATATATGTGCTCAGCCCTGTGCCCAGCATGGGTTAAGAATGTCACAGTGACAGCTGATGTTATAATTATTATTATGATTTGTTCTGAGCACTGTGTGCAGGATGCTAAGCACTTAGATGATCAACCCCAGGGAAGTTCTCCTAGTATCTCTGAGCAGAGGATATTGTTACCTTCTGTTCTTGGATCCTTTGTATCAATAATCTTACTTAATACTGTTCTTTTTAAATGTAATTTGTTTTTATTTTTATTTTGTGTGTATGAGTGTATTGCCTGCATGTGTGTAAGTGCACCTGTGTCATGCATTGCTCACAGAGGTTAGAAGAGGGCATCGGATCCCCTGGAACTGGAGTTATAGATGGTTGTTAGCCACCATGTAGATGCTAAGAATCAAACCTGGGTCCTCTGTAAGAGCAGCCATGCTTTTAAATGCCCAGCCATCTCTCCAGCCCCAATTCTGTTGTTCTAATGAAGAAAAGTGTCCATCGCTATGTAGGACTATGTCTTATCACACTAGGAAGAGGGTAAATAAGGGGAAATCAAGCACAGCAAAGCCAAATGACCAAACCAAGGCCACATGATCAAGACTTGGAAGCTGGCTTTTCTCTTCCAAACCCAAATCTCTTTGGCTGTTCCTTAGTTTATTTTGCTATGAAATAGAAGTGGATGTAGAAAAGTAGTTGTTGACTGAGTGTCTACTGCACTAGTCAACAGCTGAAGGAATTTAAGGAAGAGCAAGACTAACTGCTGTCGTTGCTGGGTTATATATCTGTCTGTCATTCTGTCCCTCTCCCCCACATATATACGCCCAGTGGCATAGGGGAGGTCTTGCAAATAAAACAGTCAGGGAAGAAGAAGGTTCTAGAGAGGCAGGGGATGGAGTTGAGTTGGTAGAGTGTTTGCCTAGCATGCATGAAGCCTTGGGTTGAATCCCTGGCATCATATAAATTGGGTTTGGTGGCACACACCTGTAATTCCAGCACTCAGGAGGTGGAGGTGGGAAGACCAGAAGTTTAAAGTCATCCTCAGCTATATAGTTAATTGAAGACCAGCCTGGGCTACCTGAAACAATGGAATCCAGAGGGCCCTGAGCTCAGCAGCCTCACTCTACAGGTCACTATGAAGTTGATAAGTTAATGGAATGCTCTTGCCAATACAGCAAGACTGAGCTGTCCTAGGAGCCATGTAGGAGGCTCCTCATTCCCCAGCTTTCCTGGCTAGCCAGGTCATCTGTTCCCTCTGCCACCCTAGCCCAGCCTATGGAGGTCGCCTGTGCTCAGGGTCCATGTTTGAGTACCAGATCTGCAACAGCGAGGACTGTCCTGGACCTTTTGAGGACTTCCGGGCCCAGCAGTGTGCCAAGCGCAACTCCTATTACACCCACAAGAATGCCAAGCACAGCTGGCTGCCCTACGAGCCTGATGATGGTGAGTGGCCCTGTTCTGACCAAGTCTTGGGTGTCTGCTGAGCCATGTGACCCTTGATGGGACCCTCCTGTTAGTTGAGGCACAGGGACATTAGGAGAGGAGAAGGAGGAGGAGACAGCCAGTGGACAGGGTTGTTGAAGTTGTTTAGACCAGTTTGTGCATCGGGTACCTCTGGACCACCATCACCATTGAGGTCATTCTTGGTTCATGTGCTTAAAAGGGTGATTTCATGGCAGATGTAAGTCAAGCAGCTTGAAGAGGGGGCCATTCACTGAGAGGTGCTGCGAGCTGGTGGCAGAGCTGGGAGTGGAGTGGGTGCCTTTTAGGTATCTGTGTCCTTATCTGCACGGGAGAATGTCTGTCCAAAAAAGAGGTTTCAGAGTACATTTAAGAAAAAGCCAGCTTGGGCATAGTGGCACATGCCTTTAATACTAACATTCTGGAGTCAGAGGCAGGCAGGTCTCTGTGAGATCAAGGCCAGCCTGGTCTACATAGAGAATTCTAGGGCAACTGGGGCTATAGGAAGACCCTGTCTCAAAAACAAAAAAAGAAAAAGAAAAAGTCAGACAGAGGCTCAGCTCACTTCCTGTAGTTCATCTCAAAGTCCTGGAGAAAGCCCAAAGTGTTCCCCAGGGGTGTGGTGCTGTGTCCAGAAGAGCACCATCCTACCATAGGCCAGGCATGTAGGTTTTCTGGATGAGATATCCATTTAGCAGTGACTGAAGGTCATTTGAAAGGCAGGTGGGTAGGAGTCTAGAAGATCCTCATGTTAACCTCCACCCCAGGCTACTCTAGAATAGACACAGACCTCTTAACTGAGAGAGTCTGATGGGACCACATTAGGACCAGCACCTAGTCTTTTCACACGTGTTCAGTGAGAGCTCCCACAGCAGCTTTAGACTAGAAATGCCTGGGACACCTGGCTCTTCAAGCCTGAAGGCTTGCCAGTCCTGTAACTGGCTTATCACTCCCTCCTTTGTGCTCTGGAACCCAGAAAGCTCCATCAAGAACAGTTTCTTTCTGAGCCTGGGTTGACCTCAGGACCCTGAGCTCCCTGGCTTACATTTACAGTGGCAAAACCCTTAAGTTGCAAAAGACTTCTGAGCCCTGTCAATTCCAGGCTCCCTTGTAGGAGGGGACAGGGGCTCGCTTCTGTTTGGCTTCCTCTGATTCTAGGAAGCGCACTTCTCCTTAGCCACTTTCCCAGACACTTGCCTTCCAGGTGTCCTGGTAGGTGGAAGGACCCTATCTCTCATCTGGAGGTGGAACTGCCGAGGCCCAGATCTCACCAGGAGTCTGGTTCTTGAGCAGGGAATCAAAGGTATACTTAATTGTTGTAACTACCCTGGAGTCCTGTGTGAGGGAGACAAGAAGTGACCAAGTGTCCTAGGAGCTTGGTCATAGGAACTAGAGCCAGCTAAGCTCCTTAGGATGGATTTTGGGAAAGGCTGGCTTTGAAAGCCTTGTGGGTCCACTGGGAAGACAGACAGGCAGAGAAGCCTATCAGGCAAAGCAAGAAGGTCAGCGAGACAGCTGGACCTTACTCAGGCTTTTCCCAGGACATTCAAACCAATTCCAGGAAGTTAGCTAAGCCCTCAACCTTGCTTTTTCTAAGAAATCCAATGAGTGTTTATATGTTCTCTGGAACCTCCTTTTAAGGACATCAGCAGCCAGGAGAGAGAAGGGAACATTTCATTGTTGAGACATATGGTCCTGCTACCGCTGTCTGTGCCCAGTGAGGTTGTAGAGTCAGAGCAAGACCCAAGTGACTTTTCTGTTTGAAGTTTGACTGACTCGCTCCCTGTGTGGCTTTGAGCAAGCACCTTAGCCTCTGGTCCTCTGTTTCCTCTGATGCTAGAATGTGGGCTGAGGTGTGGTGCACTGGCAGAACATTTGCCTAACATGCATGAGACCCTAGGCTTGATAGCCAGTACTATACACAGATAAAAATAGGGACTAGGGAGATAGCTTAGTTGGCAAAGTGCTTGCCTTACAAGCACAAGGACCTGAGTTTGGTCCCCAGAATCCACATTGAAAAACAAAAAACAGGGCTGGAGAGATGGCTCAGCAGTTAAGAACACTGACTGTTCTTGGAGAAGACCCAGGTTCGAATCCCACCACCCACATGGCAGCTAACAGCTGTCTGTAACTCCAGTTCTAGGGGATCCGACAGCCTCTTCTGTCTTCTGCTGGCATTGCACAACATGGGTGCACTTACCTACATGTAGGCAATACACACACGCACATTAATTAATTAATTAATTAATTAAGAAACACCAACGACCAAAAAACAAACAAAAAAACCCAACAGTGGCTAGAGAGATGGCTCAGTGGTTAAGAGCACTGACTGATTTTGCAGAGGACCTGGGTTCGATTCCTAGTACCCACATGGCAGCTAACAACCATCCGGAAACGCCAGTTCTAGGGGATCCGATGCCCTCTTCTGACTTCCTCAGGCATTGCACTCATATACATAAAATAAATGAACAAACAAACAAATCCAGGCATGTAACATGCATTTTTAATCTCAGGACTGGGGAGGCTGAGACATGTAGGTCACTGGGCTTCATTAGTTGCCATATTTTAGATCCCAGTGAGAGACTGTCTCAAAAGACAGGGTATTGGGACTAGAGAGATGACTCAGTGATTAAGAGCACTTGCTGCTCTTGCAGAGGACCCTGGTTCAGTTCCTAGCACCCACATAGTGGCTAACAACCGTCTGTAAATCCAGTTCTATGGAATCTAATGCCCTTTTCTGACTTTTCTGGGCACCAGGCGTACACATGGCACACATGCAGGAAAAACACTCATACATATGAAAAATAAATCTTTAAAACAAAACAACATACACAGATGAGTTAAGTCATGACTGGGGAAATGGCTCAGCTGGTAAAATGCTGGCTGCACAATCATGAGGACCTGAGTGTGGATCCCCAGCACCCACATAAAACCTGGCATAGTGGCACATGTTTATAATCTCAGTTCTGGGGAGAGAGCTAGACAGATCAGTGAACTCCAGGTACAATGAGAGACCCTGTCTCAAATAATAAAGTGGTCAGTGATTAAAGAAAACATCTGATGTCAATCTCTGCTTCCATATGCATGTACACCCACATGTACATACAACACACACATACACATGGATAAAGTGTAAAGTACACATGCATATGCATGTTCACCCACATGTACCTACAACACACACATATACATGAATAAAGTAATCACATGCTCCTGTAAACAACTCATCATCCATGCGCATGTAAGAAGCCTCAATTAAACTCATTGGGTCACTATAAAAGGAAGAAAAAGTATTAAAGAAAAAAAGAGTAAGTGTATATCCTGTAATGCTAGAACCTTCTCACTGCGGCTTTGAGAGGATTAGATGAGTTAAGTCATGACAGGTGTTTAATGTTGTTTCTCAGAGGTGTGGAAGGGCTTTGGAGGTGTCTGGTATTCAGTGAGTGTCTGCTAGGTGCTGACTTTCTAAAAAAATTAATTTTTATCTTTAATTATATACATATATATGCATTTGAGGGTAGGTGCCCATAGAGATCAGAAGAGAGCATCAGATTCCCCCAGAACTGGAGTTACAAGTGGTTGTAAACTTCCTGACATGGGTACTGAGATCCAAATTCATGTTCTCTAAAAGAGCAGCAAGAGTTTTTAACCACCGTGCCATCTCTCCAGTGCCCAGCAAGGGTTCTTAACCACTGAGCTGTCTCTCCAGCTCCAGGTTTTGGCTTATTATTGCTGTTGGTTTGTCACTTGCTTTTTCTCAGTAACCTGATGTGGCATTTTCTGATCTGGGAGCATGAAATTAGGGAACCGAGGTTCAGAGAGGCTAGAGACAGTTGTACCAAGTCACATGACCAATCCCTAAATGCCATAGTAGGGCTTTTAAGCCCCCCGCCCCCCGCCCAGAGCTTCTCCCACTGTCCCTGACCTGGCCCCCGGACTTACTGGTGGAACCACATACTGATGGAATTCCCAGACTGTCCTACTTTCTGCCAGCCCAGTGTGGGGTTCATCGGGGTCTCTGTCTTCACAGATGCCCAGAAGTGCGAGCTCATTTGCCAGTCTGCAGACACAGGAGATGTGGTGTTCATGAACCAAGTGGTCCATGATGGGACACGCTGCAGCTACCGGGACCCGTACAGTGTCTGTGCTCGTGGCGAGTGTGTGGTGGGTGTCCCTGAAAGCTGTTCATCCTCTACTGGTTCATGGGGCCTGGAGGGCTGTCCCTGGGAAGGCAGTATAACTCACCCTGCCACACCCAGGACAGTCCAGGCTGCTGCAGAGGGGCCCCTTTTTGTTCTAAACCATTATAGGGAAAAGGAAATATGAGTCATTAGTTACCATGCTGGGTTTAAGACCTCACCTGGATCACAGGTTCCCCTTTTGCCTAGGGCCTGAAGTCTCAGGAGGGAGCCAGGGGACTTGAGAGGTGGAGACAGGGCAACCTTCCCCCCACTGACCTCACCTCCACCCTTAGCCCTTTGGTTGCGACAAAGAGGTGGGATCCATGAAGGCAGATGACAAGTGTGGTGTCTGCGGCGGGGACAACTCTCACTGCAGGACTGTGAAGGGGACACTGGGCAAGGCCTCAAAGCAGGCAGGTGAGCCCGGCCAGGGCTAGGGTGGGGTTGATGACAGGTGAGCTTTCCTCCTTGATTTGTGCTGGGGTTCAGGGAGGGATGGGGGTCTGCGAGCCTGACTACAGACCCTCCCAGGCTGCCTGTGGCAGGTCACCCCCTTTCCTAGCATGCTAATACTGGGCTCAGGGCCCAGGAGCTCAAGAAGCATGTTCCTGTTAGATGACATGGGAGAGCAGGGGCCCAGCCATCTTTCAAGGGGAGTGAGGGGATAGACAGTATTAAAGGCGTAGCCCAAACTGGACTGGTCATTTTCTATTCCTTTAAAAGAAATCTGTAACATTTTCTACTTTGAACTTCTGGTACCTTTGGTTCTTTAACTCCTCATCTCATTTCTGACTAAACTTGCTATGGAAAAGGGCCAGATACTACTCCTTTATACTTTTATAAAGCAGATCTAGTTCCCCTTGGAGGATTTCACATCTATGTCTCACCCTTGATTGTATGTTACAGAAGGTGGGTGATGAAGAAAGGCTTGCTATCCAGCCTTGTGAACCCAAGAGCCATGTAGGATCTTCAAGGCCTATTTCATTAAATCCCTATAGTAGCTTAAGAAGGAAAGAGGAGGAGGGAGGGACAGAGGAGTGAAAAAGTGGGGAAAGAGCAGAAGTGGAAGAAAGTGGGACATAAGAGCAAGGTCCACACATGTACATTGTGCACGTACAAGGTAGCTCTTAGAGTTCACAGACACTTGAAGCCACAGCATCTTATCTGCCCTTTCCATCCTTGGAGGGAAGGCCCCATCCCTGTTTTACAGTTGAGGAAACAGGTTCAGAAATGTTCTGTGATTGCAAAGTTCCTGAGTTCCCCATGGCATGATGTGGGGTGGGGTAAGGTGGGTGGGGCGCTGGGTAGTGGGCCATTAGCTCAGAACACTCTTTGCTTTTCTGGATGCTCCTGGATGGAAGCAGCTCTCAAACTGGTGCAAATCCCAGCGGGTGCCAGGCACATCCAGATCGAGTTGCTGGAGAAGGCTCCCCATCGCATTGGTGAGTGCCATGCTTGGTGTGAGAGGACAGGGAGGCATCACAGAGAGCAGGTGGGATGTCACAGACTTGGATTCAAGCAGAAGACCCTTTTTATTTATTAAATTTATACTGAATGGGTGATCATTCCATGATTCAAATTTTAGAAGATCTAAAAGGAAATCTAGTAAATAGGCCTCAGGACCAGTGTCGCCCCCCTCCCCCCAGGAACAACCATTGTCCAAATTTCTTGCCAATGCAGTTGGTATTTAAAGGAACGTCATTTTTGCAGAGGCCAGCTCTTGCTGCACAGCACATCATATGTAGTGGCTATGAATAGCATTTGTTATAATCTCACAGTTCTGTGGTTGTACACAGCTGGGTGGTTCTTCTACTGCTTGCCTGAACTCAAACAGGCAAGGGCTGGCAGTTGATAGGTCTATGAGAAGTTGGTTGGTATAGGAAATATGGGATTGGTACTGGTATTCAGCTGAATCATGAGGGTAACAGGGTCATGGCCTCAACAATTTAGCCTGAGGTTATTCCCAGGGTATCTTTACCTGGCTGTCTGCAGTAGCAAGAGAAGGCAGGCCCCAGGGTACAAGCACTTTGCAAGTCTGTACATCAATTCTTAATATTGCATTGGCCCAAGTCACATAGTTAAGCCCAATTCAAAGATTAGAAACAGTCTATCTCTTCATAAGGGAAATGGTAAAAATCACAGTGCACCACATGGGCCCTATATTCTCATTGAAATGTTACTTAAATGTCTACCCTGCACACTTGTAATGATTGTACAACCATGAAGCCAGAACAATTAAAAATTAGAACCCCAGAGGCCGAGGAGATGGCTCAGTGGGTAAAGTGTTTGTAACACAAGCATGAGGATCTGAGTTTGATCCCCAGAAACCATGTAAAAGCTGACATAATGGCATGTGCCTGTAATCCCAGCATAGGGGAGGTGTAGCCAGGAGCTTGCTAGCTAGCTAGTCTAGTTGAATTTCAGAGCTTCAAGTTCAGTGAGAGACCCTGTCTCAAGGAAAAAAAATAAGGTAGACAGTGATTGAGGAAGACATAGACCTCTGGCCTCCACATGTACCCATACACACATATGTGCATACACAAGCATGTATACATGCATACATCCCACATACACATACAAATCAGAACCCCAAAATACATTAACTTTAAAAATTCAAGTTAAAGGCCAGTAAGATGGCCTCAGCAGGTAAAGGTGCTTGCTGCACAAGCCTGACAACTTCAGTTCAATCTCTAGAACCCACATAAAGTTAAAGGAGATAACCAACCCCATGAAGTTGTCCTCTGATAGCATATGTTCCCCACACATAGGTTGTGTCATGCACTCTCTCTCACATACATTTTACAATAGCAATAAATAAACATTGTAAAATATTTTTAAAATTCAGGTTAAGAACATTAATGTAATACGAAAGATATTTTTATGGGTTTGTTTGGTTTCTTTTTTACTGAAACTCAGTTGGCAGTCAAAAAACAACCATGTCCAAGAGAAATCCTTCCATAGAGACATCAGATAGATTTGTGATGGCAGGGGCCTGCGGGGAGGAGATGGGGTGAGTACTCATGGGCACTAGGTCTCTTTGGATAGGGGTGGAAGTGCTCAGGGTTTGCACAGTGATGCTTGCATGTGCTAAACAGTCACTGGGCAGCATACTTTAATAGGATGAATTACACGGTGTGTGCACCGCATTTCAATTCCAAACCCAAGAGTACAGTTTGGAGCCCACTCTGGCTGTTATGGACAGCAGCTGCTTCCATGTTGGGCAGTGGCTGTGTTCCCCCATGTCAGTCTGTGCTCAGACCTCTCACAGAGGAGTCACCTTGGCATCAGAGATGCCCCTGTGGCCTATTAGACCACCAAGCCCTGCCACTTTTCATCTACCCATTACAAACACTAACACAAGATGCAACATTTCTTGGCAAGCTCAACTACCACCAAAATGTTCCCAATCATGTTTTTAGATTATTATCAACATAATAATATGAAAAATCTCAAGCCCCTAGGAGAGCATACATTTCACAGTCATATTTTTAGATTACTATCAATGTAATAATATGAAAAAGTCAAGCCTTCCAGAGCTGTGCCTCTCACTAATACAGCTGCGGTGGTTCCCACTCTTCTGCTCAGGAAGCACCTGAAAGGGCACAAGGGAAACAGGCCTGAGATCAGTTCAGGTGGGTGACTATGTGTAGGTAGTGGTAGGCCATCAGTACAGATGTGGAGAGTGTGCTTATGTGAGCTTGAATGGTGCGTGCCTGTATGTGTGTGTGCACATGTTCCTGTGTGAGTGTGGGTGCAAGCTCTAATATGTGCCTGCATGTGTGTGTGTGTGTGTGTGTGTATATATATATATGTGTGTGTGTGTGTGTGTGTATGATGACATATATACACATGAGTGCTGTGTGTGTATGTGTGTGTGTGGTGTGATGCCAACCAGAGTGTGAGTTCTCTACAGAAACCCAGCAAAATTAGCAGTGAAAACCAAGTCTTTGTTTAAACTCAAATGGAATCTTTACTGCTATCTCATTTAAGCTCTGTGGCAATGTAGGAAGGATCCTGTTACCTCATCTTTGCAGCCAAGGAAACAGAGGCACAGAATGTTTAGGTGGTTGACCAAGGGTTATTAGCAGAGCTGGGTCTGGATCATAGGGTTACATTGGTCTCATCTGTAGGGGGTGGACAGCCAGGGGTTTCAATGGTACTTGTTATGAGCTGGACAAGGGCAGTGAGGCCATTTGAGGCTCTGAAGAGCTTCCCAGCTTCAGTCTTGGTGGTCAGGGCCTGTGCAGGCAGTTGGCAAGGGGCAGCCCTCTACCTTGGCCTGTCCCTTACTGCCCCCACTATCTTGCGGCCTCACTGGAACCTGGGCTCCAGCCTGGCTTAGCCCACTGTATGTCCAGATTGAGCCCTGCCTGTCTCTGAGTCCATAATGACTGTCCTTTGGGATGCTGCAAGGACTAAGCTGAAGAGATAACAGAGTGAGTGGTGAGTGGTAAGTGTCCTTAGCTCGCTCTTAGGTTATAATGACAGCCTTTTTTTTTTTTTTTGCTTATTTCATT
>NW_008341050.1:2853046-2881055 GCF_000622305.1 Nannospalax galili | reverse complement strand
ATATATGTTCATGATTGTAATATCTTCTTGATTGATTGTTCCTTTGATCAAAATGAAATAGCCCTCTTTGTCTTTTCTGGTTAGTTTCAGTTTAAAGTCTATTTTGTCCGATATTAGGATTGCTACGCCTGCTTTTTTCTTAGTGCCATTTGCTTGGTATATTTTGTTCCATCCTTTCACTTTGAGATAGTGTCTGTCCTTGAAAGTGAGATGAGTTTCTTGCAGACAACAAAAAGATGGGTTTTGATTTAAGCTAGATGTCCAGGACTCTGAAAAGCCTCTCTCCCTGACACCCCAGGGTTCCTGTTCTCTACCCTCTCCCAGGGTAGGATCCCAGACTGCAGCCCTTCCTCAACCATGGTGGCACCTTTACCTGCTGAACCATCTTGCTGGCCCTTAACTTGAATTTTAAATTTAATCTACTTTGGGGCTCTATTTTGTGTGTGTGTGTGTGTGTGTGTGTGTGTGTGTGTGTGTGTGTGATATGCATGTGTACATATTTGTGTATGTGTACACATGTGTTTAAAGGCCAGAGGTCTGTGTCAGGCATCTTCCTCAATCACTCTCTACCTTTTTTCATGCTCTAGGGTGACCAAAGCTATGCCCAATGTCTGTGCCTGTCACCTGGCCTCTCAGTAACAAGCTACCAGTAGTCACCAACAGGGACTTGAAGGGTAGAAATTTATGGATAGTTTATGGGACTCAAACTCAGGGCCTTGCACATGCCAGGCAAGTGCTTTACTACTGAGCTACATCTCTAGCCCTTTGTGGGTAGGGAAGTCAAGAGACAGTTCTCCATGCAGCCTAGGCTGGCCTTGAACTTTTAGGGATCCTTTCACCTCAGCCTCCCTAGTGCTGGGATTATAGGCATGTACCACCGTGTCTGGCTGTACTGGTTTTTAAAAATCTCCCATTCTGTGCCAAGCAAGAGCCCCAAGATAGAGATGTGCTGTAGACTTCTGGGTGCAATGTGCAGAGTTCTGTGACCACAATGGCTACACCAGGTGCACAGCACAGGCCACTGAGGCATCATATACATGAACCTCTTTCATACCTCAGGAGCTTTTTGTGTGTGTATGTGTGTATATGTATGTGTAGTATGTCTATGTGAAGTGTGTGTATGTATATGTTGTGTGTGTATATATGTGTGCTATCTGTGCATATGTATACAGTGTGTGTGTGTGTGTGTGTGTGTGTGTGTGTGTGTGTGTGTGTGTGTGTTGGGGATACTGTGAGAGTCAGAGAGCCATCTGGTCCAGGAGCCCTGTGTGTTGGCTCCAGCGATCAGTTTTACTTGTTCACCCAGAGGCTGCACTGGGACTAGGTAACTTCCCCAGGACTAGTTTCCCTTCTTTGCTCTGTGCTCTGATGTAGAACCTGCAGAGAGGGCAGCATCCCAATGTCTGGGAAATCCAGGGGGGTTTCCTGGAGAAGGCTAAACTAAGCTGCAATGTAGACAGCAATTAGTGGAGAAGGGGAGAGGTGGTAAGGCAGGAGTAGTGGCACACACCTGGACCCAGAAGCAGCACACACGTGCATAGGGATCCTTTGTGGCCCTAAAGGGAGGGCTCGGGAGGAGTGGCAGGCAGACGGAGGAAGGCCTTGATTGTCAGAGTCACAGGCCCCTAGAGAGGGGAGTAGAAATCTCTGACCTTCTCTCCTGATCAGCGGTGAAGAACCAGGTGACCGGCAGCTTCATCCTCAACCCTAAGGGCAAGGAAACCTCGAGCAGGACTTTCACGGCACTGGGCCTGGAGTGGGAACACACAGCAGAGGACACCAAGGACAGCCTCAAGACCAGCGGGCCCCTGCCTGAAGCCATCACCATCCTGGTGAGCTCCCTTTCCTGAAGCTCTTTGTGGTAGAAAGCTGCTAAGGTGGAGAGAGGAGAAAAGAAAAAAGTTGTCTCCTCGCTCTTAGATCCAGGGGCCACATGCACTGGTTCTACATTCTTCACAAAGGGTGGCAAATGGGGCCTAGAGGAGTCAGCTGGCAGGGGCAGGGCTGCTTCCTGGGTGTATGGTGATGTATGAGTCCTAAAGTAGCTTTTTTTGAGCCTTTAAGGCAGCTGTCCTGGGGATATGTTATGGTGGTGCCAGCCTCTAAGAAGGGGACAGGGTCATTATCCTGACTGGGACTCATTGCTGCTGATACCCCCTTCCTACACTTGGGTCAGGACTTGTGGAATAGGAATTGTTAAGTCAGAAAACTGACCTATGAGATCTTTTGGAGGAAGTGGAGGAGGAGGGGAAGGGTAATTTAAGAATTTTAAGACTGCTAGGTTGCTGTACACGGTGACCATCTGAAGTCAGGAAGTGTGGAATCTAAAAGACTCAGGGACACTTGACCTGACCTCCTTAGATCATGGGTTTATGGAAAGGGAAACTGCTTGTGGCCTGATACCATCTGCTCTTGGGCTTGACACACAGCAAATGCTTAGTCTGTGAAGTGGGGAGTTTATATGTGCCCCATGTTAGATTAAGGCAAGCAGAGGAGAAGGAATTTGGAGTTTAGAAATAAGAACCAAGGCTGGGTGTAGTGGCACACGCCTTAAATCCCAGCACTTGGGAGGAAGAGGCAGATGGATCTCTGTGACTACATAGTGAGTTCCAGGCTAGCTGGGGCTACAGGAAGATCCTGTCTCATAAAAAAAAAAAAAAAAAAAAAAAAAAAAAAAAAAAACCAACAAACAAACCCAAAAAACCAGAGTCAGACCTGCAACAGGCAAAGAATGTGTCCTTTATTCAGGTAGCATAGCGAAGGGCGGAAGCCTTTCTGAAGGGAGAAGGCATCTACATTCAATAAAAGGGGGGTTTGGGTTTATACAGGAATTCTACTGATCACAGCTGCAAGAGTTTACTTGGTGCCAGGATCTGGTGTCCTTGGGTGATTGAAAGCATTTCTCCCAAGATTATTTTCTGAGGCAGGGCAGGCAAGCCATAGGGCACTAAAAGAGACAGGTTGTCTCCATGAACAGTTTTCTTCAGTCCTGGGAATGACCAGTTGATAAGGCTTGAGCAAGGTCAGCCTGCCAATTTAGGGCCAGTTGGCCACTTTAAGGCATTTATGGTTTTACAGCTTCCCTAATGAGGCTTATGGCTCTCTTGCAGTTCACACATTCTATCACCCCACCCACCCTAGCCATCTCTGCCTGGTCCATTCTGTATTCCTGGACCCTGGTTCTTTTCCTGGAACCCTGCTAGCCCTATGCCTCTCTCAGTCCTATCCTACCTCCTCCTTGCCTCCCCTCAGGTGCTTCCCCCTGCTGAGGGTGGCCCCCGTGGCAGCCTGGCCTACAAGTACATCATCCATGAGGACCTGCTGCCCATCATCGGGAGCAATAATGTCCTCCTTGAGGAGACAGACACCTACGAGTGGGCACTCAAGAGCTGGGCTCCCTGTACCAAGGCCTGCGGAGGAGGTACTGGCTGTCCTGGCCCTCCAGTTTCTTGTGGGGAGAGAAAGGGGACAGACAGAGTCTCTGAGGAGGAGTCGAGGGGAAGTGTCTCCATTCAGTGTAGCCCTGTTCATGTCTCGATTTTCTTTGAAGATACTCAGTGCCTAGAAGCTGTTGTGGACAGGGCCTTGGGTAGAGCTGAGTTCTCAAAAGCAGACTGCAGGGCAGACCCTCTGCCTATAAGAGATCACCCACTGGGAGAGAGGCTGTACAAAGCTACTTCCCCATCAGTGCTGATGAAGCAAGGTATCCTGCAGAAGTTACTGAGGCAGGAGAGAGTTCTAGGGCTCTCCAGAAAGTAGTTCCCCAGAACACAGGGACAGAGCAGGAGGCCTACAGCTGGACCACAGCAGCCTGACCTTCACAGGAATCCAGTTCACCAAATATGGCTGCCGGCGCCGCAGGGACCATCACATGGTACAGCGGCACCTGTGTGACCACAAGAAGAGGCCCAAGCCCATCCGTCGGCGTTGCAACCAGCACCCATGTCCCCAGCCCGTGTGAGTGCCCCAGAGGAACAGGGCCTGGCCCCTGCCTCTAGCTGAACCTGTGTCCCCAATGCTGCCTCATGCAGCAAGCTCACAGATCCTCGGAGCAAAGGGCAGCTTAAAGTAGGTGCTGTGACTGCCCTCCATAGCTGGCTGTCCATGCTGAGTTTTTGCATGACCAATTCCCACTCCTAGAGAGAAGGTGTCACCCACATTGCATCACCCAGCATTCTTTCACAGACAGGGGCTCAGCTCTCTGTTGCTGATGCACATGGCTCAGTAGCAGTCTCCAGGCTGGGATACTGGCCACCACCTCCTCCCTACTTGGTCACCAGGAGTCCAGGGGCATCTGGCCCTCCAACCCCCAGCATGGTCTAGCCCCTGGTTGAGATTCCCTAGCCTGAAGACACAGGCTGTTCTGGGTACAAGGTTAGGTTTTGGGGATTATTCAGAAGGGCTTGCAGGGAAAGACTTGAGAACTTAAGAGCTGGCCCCTCAATCCGTGGTGTACCCACCCAGGACCTCCAAAGAGGTGGAGATAGCTGCCTGGTAGGGAACTACAGAGGGCTTCCTCCACCCCGGCTGGGGACATGGCATCTTGGATCTTAGGGGATCTCCAGGGTCAGGCATGTGATCAGGTGCCGGGGTGGGTGCTGATAGCCAGCACTAGTATGCTGTGCTCACCTGGTGCCCAGCCAGACTGTGACATAGTGTCCTCTCCTCTGTCTGTGCGTCCCCTCTGCTTGTGATTTTACACTCATTGACAGGACTTTCCACATCTGTGATCATGAGGCATGCATGCAGGGCTAACTGTCCAAGATCCTGGGATGGCTTTCTCCCCCTCCCTGCCCCTGCCCCCTTCCTCTTCCTCCTCTTCTTTTTCTGGGACAGACTCTATAGCCCAGCAACTCTTAAGAATCCTTCAGTTTCAGCCTCCCATTACTGAGATTACAGGCATATACCACCATACCTGGCAAGGTTTGCTCTTTAGAGAAAAGGATTGTCCCAGTTTGTTAAAAGGCAAGAATTTGGGGCTGCCTTTCCTCCACCCTTATCACACTGGCAGAGATGCTTCCAGATCCCCTGTGGTGCTGTAGGTGCTGAAGCCTGCAGGTGATGACAGTGGTCCTAATAGGACTCTTGTCTCCCCCAGAGGAGCACCTATGAAAGTGCAGCTTCAGTGTGTTTGAGGTGCTTCTGAGTCTCAGTACCCAAGGCAGGCTCTGCATACTCATTCAGCTATGTACAGGGCACTAAAACAATCCTCATGTAAAGATGGGGAAACTGAAGCTTAGTGGGGTTAACAGATTGCCTAAGGACACTTAGGGGCCACCCTGTGTCTCCCACCTGAAAAAACAGCAGGAGAGACTAGTGACCCCCCTGAGGCCACCTCAGGCAATTGCAGAGCTGTGTGGACACCTGTCCTATCCTAAACATTCTGAAGCACATGCCCACCTCCTACCTCTGGCTCCTGCCTGTGGCCATCTGGGTGGGAGGCAGCCACAAGAGGAAGCATTCCTGTGGTTTTACTCCCCTCCACCTCTGTCCTGTCTGTCTCCAGGTGGGTAGCAGAGGAGTGGGGTACCTGCAGCCGGAGCTGTGGGAAACTGGGGGTGCAGACTCGGGGTGTGCAGTGTCTGCTGCTCCTCTCTAATGGCACCCACAAGGCCATGCCAGCCAAGGCTTGCCTCAGTGACCGGCCAGAAGCCAGGAGGCCCTGCCTCCGTGTGCCTTGCCCTGCCCAGTGGCGGACAGGAGCTTGGTCCCAGGTGAGTGACTATGTGGAGGGGAAACACATGGAACAGAAGTGGGACTGGGTAGGGGAGGTTTTAAGGGGGTTCTGCTGTGCCTGTGGGCAGTTTCTGGGCTCACATTAATCTGGTTTTTCTCAGAAGAAAGTAAAAGTAGAACAGTCTCCTGGTACATTGTGCATGATGGCTCTACATTAGGCTCTGTGGTCATTTTTCTCTCCTTTAAGCTTCACATGACACAGGAGGCATGGGTCCGTGTCCCCATGTCCCAGAGGAGCAAACTAAGGCACATTTTTATGTTCCAGAAATTATTACCGAGCAACAACTGTATGCCATGCATTGCCCAGGGAATGCAAGGAGCCCAGCATCCCCAGACAGGCAGGTGCTTGCTCTCATGGGGCTTATAGTTCATTGAGGGAGCCACAACAGGCAAGCAGACCAGTGACAGATGGAGCAGTTACACATCACAGCCTGGCTTGCATGGGTGACAGGATGTGACCAAGGACAAGGATGGAACTTGTCAGGGAGGGCCTGCTTGAAACAAAGCAGGATTGAGGCTTTAAAATTTTTTACATGTTATTTATTGTGAATATATGTTTGTATGTGTATTACAACATATGTGTGGAGGTCAGAGGACAACTAATGGGACTGGTTCTCTCCTTCCACTGTGTGAGTCCCAAGAATAGAACTCAGGACCTCAGGCTTGGCAGCAAGTGCCTTGACCAGCTGAGCCATCTGGTTGGCCCATAATAGAGGATTTTTTTTTAATGTGTAGGAGTGTATTGCCTACATGTGTATAAATGCACCCGTGTCATGCAGTACCCATGGAGATCAGAAGATGGCATTGGGTCCCCTGGAACTGGAGTTTGAAATGTGGGTGCCGGGAATAGAGCCTGGGTCCTCTGCAAGAGCAGCCAGTGCTCTTAACCTCTGAGTCATTGCTCCAACCCATAATAGAGGATTTTTTAAAGGCCCAGAAATTCCCACTTTGGGCTAAGGGCACAGTGGTAGTGTACTTGCCCAGCCTACGGAAGGCCCCAGGTTTCATCCTTGACACCACAAAAATAGTGGAATCAATAAATGGCAACCATCGCCACTCAACTCATGCAGATTTAAATCTTTCCCTGTAGCATACAGCTTCATTTGCTTTAACATCAAAGAGAAAGATTGCTGATCCTTGAGGCTCCCAGGGATAATGCTAAGTGAAGTGACAGTCAGTGGAAGATGCAGTTCCTTGTAAGACCAGCAGATGTGCAACAGCTGGCCGCTGTAGTCTATAATTACTTATTCTGGAAGGATGAGTCATTTGTCTCCTGGTTCCCTTTGGCTCTGTGACACTTGTAGTGTCACACAGTAGTCTGATTGCCTTCTGCCCTGGAGTGACACTTCCCCCAGTATGCCTACTGCTCTTGAGAAACGGTCCCTCCTGAGAAGACCTTGTGAGTACACCCCTGCAAGCCAATGTTGAGTAAACCAAGTGCCAAGATCATCAAATGCCCCAGTAAGAAGCTGTTCCCCAGCTCTCCTCGTTTACAGAATTGGAAACTGAGCCAGTGGGGAGCAAGTGCCACAATCCTGGCTCCTGTAATCACAGGTCACATATGCTAGTCACAACAGAGGAACTTGCCAATGTGATTCACAGAATATATTTAAGAATCAGGTGCAGACCAGACACAGTGAATACTGGAGGCAGTGAATGGAATGGGGTCCCAGAAGTCCCCTCCTGAGACAGGTGTTCACAATTCAGATTGTGGAAAGATCTAGGGTCCTCTGAGCATGGGCAGCAGCTCTAAACACTGTCTCTGATGGTGGAGGTGTCCTGGTGAGGCTGCAGGCCTTGCATGCCCACCTGATCCAGTGAAGTCCTTGGCACTTCTCCTTGGTATTCATTTGTCCTTGAACTCACTGGCCTGTCCCCTGTTTCTCCCTCTACCTACTCTGCTCTGGGCATTGTGGCCTTTGTCCCTCCTGCTCCCACACAGTGCTCTGCCACCTGTGGAGAAGGCATCCAGCAGCGGCAGGTGGTGTGCCGGACCATCACTCTTGGGCAGTGTGAGGGGGACAAGCCAGACACTGTGCAGTTCTGCAGCTTGCCTGCCTGCGGAGGTGAGCAGATGGGATGGGAAGGCCTGGACAGCTCCTCTGGCTTTGACAATTCACCAGCCTTATCTTGCATCCTTGTTCTTAGAAATTACAAAGATAGGTTCAACATCCTTAAACCCAAATCCAAAATGTTCCCAAATCCAGAACTTTTGGAATGGTGACACGATGCCACAAGTAGAAGATTCTGCCTCTGATGTTACAGCACAAGTTGTGATCAAAATGCACTACCACACAGTCAGCCAGCATCCCTGAGGGAAGAACCCTCCTAGTCACTTCCACTCTGATACGCAAACTTCATTTCATTCCCCCAAATATTTAAAACATTGAACAAAATTACCTTCACATTATGTGTACAAGAAACAAATGGGGCCTGTGATAAAGGTGCTTGTTCCGAAGCCTGATGGCCTGAGTTCGATCCCCGAGACCCACAATGCGGAAAGAGACCACTGACTTCTGCCAGTTGTCCTCTGACCTCACACTCACACACAATAAAATAAAAATAAACGTAATGAAAAAAAAACCAACAACAAATGAACCTCATGTTTAGATTTGAGTCCCATCGCCAAGATTCCTTATTAGGTTATGCAAATATTCAAAAATTTGGGGGAAAAAGTAAAAACTGGAGGGCTTCTGGTCCCTAGCATTTTGGGTAGGGGATTGCCCCCCTTGAACTGTATCTGCCTCTCTGCTCACAGATGCCCAGAACTCCACAGTGAAGGCTGATATCTGGTACCCTGTGACCACAGAGGGCCAGTGGGAACCAAAGTCTGGATCCCTGCCTCCCACGAACAAGATCTCAGCAAGTAAGAATGATCATGGGCCCTTTCCCTCTCCCAGCATTTCAGGGGTTCCAGAGGACCCAGGCATGCCTGTGGGGAAGACCCAGTCTGAACCCATCTAGGTGGCCTCAGAGAGTGTGAATGATGCTGTTTTGGTCTGTGATTGCTTCTGTGATTCCTGAACACTCAACCCTAAGAGCTTTGTTCCTAACTTTGGCACTACTATACTATAATGGCAAAACCTGGCCTAGACTAAACAAGCACTCACGTAGGCTTCTATTATAGACACTGCCATGCTTGGTGACAAGGTGATGTCCCATTGCCCAGAAGGTATCCTGTACTATAAATATACAAAACACTATTCTCTGACCCCAGAATTCTGAATTCTAAATACTATTTGGTTGTGCACTTTTGGAATCTGCAGTTATAGATCTGAGCTGCCTTCCCAGGACCACTGAGAAAAGTGAACATGGGAGTGTGTATCTTCCCTCAGACAGGCAGAGAGCTCACATCACAGGGGGAATAGCAATTTCTCCTCACCTCCCAACCAGGAGCCCCACAGTTTATCCTGTGGTCTCTTCCTTCATCCATCTGTGAATAAAGACTTACACTGTACCTGCTATATGGAAGCTCGCTCCCTTCCTAGGATCCAGAATTCTCTCATAAACCAGGGTCTGGAAAGATGGGTTGCAGAATGATCAGACCTCAATTCTAGGAAGAGGATTAGGTAACGGTGTGATCTAGTGCAAACCCTTTGACTGCTATGCTAGTTCCTGAATTTCCCTTTTCTTCTAAAAACCAAGGCTAAGCTCTGATTCTGGTCTTGGAACTTTGGCACCATCTAGTGGCCACTGGCTTGCATTTTTCTCTGATCTGTTTTAAGCCTGCGCACCACTCCTTACTCCCAACTGTCTCAGGCAAAAATTAGTCCAAAGCTTTGCTCTTGCCATCACATTCTGCCTAATGAGCTCTGCCTGGGCCAGTCAGAGGCTTTTTAGAGCACTTGAATATCATTTTGTTTGATTGAGATTTAGTGAGGAGTGTGTGATGGGGGTTAATGATCCAGCTGTGCCCTGACTACTAGAGGGATGCTGATCTGATGAGCTGGATGGACCTTAGCCTGACTGTGGCTTCAGGGATCAGAGTCCTTTGGGTGGATGGGGGCAGGGGCTCCAACTTCCACCTAGAGCAGGGTTCTCATGCTTTAGTTTTTCCCCAGTGCCCAGGCCACACCCCAACTCCCCAGGGAGAGCTCCCCAAGTGATTACAGCACATAGCCAAGGATGTAACTAAATGAGGCAGGTTCTTGTTTTTTTCCATGTACTAAAACCCCTGGGAAGGTTTGTTAAAGCAGTGCTGGATCTTCCCCCCCGCAATCCAAGGTTCTGGTGCAGTAAGTCTGTGTGGGGTCTTGCCACCAACTTTCCACGTGATGCCAACTCTTTGTGGGTGGTGGGTGATCACTTGGGAAGAGGACCCTAGTTCCTCTTCCCTATGGAAGAGCTCTGTTCTCTCGAGCAGACTTATGGCCTCAGTGGTGAGTCTAACAGTAGCAGGGGAAGGATTCATACGGTTGCTGGGGCAGGGCAGAGGTGTGGTTTGTGTGCCAGTGTCCCCTCCTGATAGACAATCCCCTGCCTTGGTGTATGTGCAGCAGAGCCCTGCATGGGGGACAAGTCCATCTTCTGCCAGATGGAGGTGCTGGATCAATACTGTGCTATCCCTGGCTACCACCGACTGTGTTGTGAGTCTTGTACCAAGAAGACAGACCCCAAGATCAGCCTGGACCCCAACCTGGCCTCACTACCTACCTTCTCCACTCCTGGAAGCCCCTCACCAGAACCGAAGGCCACCCCAGAGGCTGTGGAATCTATGAAGGGGCCAGCAGGACCTGAAGACCATCAGCAAGGCCAACCCACACAGCTCCCAGGACCACTGGATAGGAACTCCTTAGTAACTCAGAGTCCCTTCACCTCCCAGACATCAAGCCCTAGAACATTTTGGGGTACCTCTCCTGTCACCCCACAGGGACCACCTTGGGGCTGGACCCAAGCAGCTGTGTCAGCCTCTGAGGGTCAAGGACAGCCCAGGGAGGATCCAGGATCTAGGGACACCAGCCTTCTGCCACCTCCCCTGTGACCTGAACCCTTTCTGCCAGTTACCTTTACAGTCTGCATGTGGTGACCCCAGCACAGTGGACACTCACGGGGACAGGAACTTGCACAGATTTCCTTTTAAATTATTTGCCCTCTTGTTCTGTTTGGGGCTGCGATGCTCTTTATCCCATGACAGGGTGGGAAGAAGAGAGAGATCAGGGACCGCCCTAACAGGAGATACCTCAGCTAGCAGAGCCCATGCTCCACCTCTCAGGGGTCCCTTTGATCTCTCCTGCCAGGACCTAGGGTCAGTAATGCCCTTTCCCATAGCCACTGGCCCTGGGCAGGGCTGAAGCTCACATGAGGCCTGTCAGAGCTGCCTACTTCCCATGACTTTGCCTACCAGGGAGCACTGCACATGGCATGGATCAGTGAGTAAAGGATCTTGCTCCCAAGGCCAAGAACTTTAGGCTGATCCTCAAACCCAAAGGTGAGAAGAGATTTCACAGTTATTCTCTGATCTCCACCACACACACACACACACACACACACACACACACACACACACACAGGCAAAGCAGGGCCAAGGAAGCTGAGGCTGCTCCCAGGGCAGAAGGGAAGGGGCTAGGATGAATGTGGTGATGAGGCTTGGCTCTTATCAGCTGAAGGCTGTTCGTACTTCCTGAATGGAGGCCAGTTCACCTTTGCTGGCTGGAGGGCCTCTTTTGTAGCAGTATTCTGCCCCTGTAGATGTCACTTCTGCTAATTCTGATGATCCTACATTACAGACTGGCCTCCAGCTATACACCCATCCCACCAGAGAAAGAGGCCCAGATATTCTGGACCCCATAGCCTCAATATCCAAAAGTTTCCAAGCTGGAGTTTGACCACTGGCCAGATCAGGAGCAGCAACTTCAGTCATCACTCTGAGGCTTAAAGAAGGTCCAGCCTGGAAGGTGACCAACAGACACAGAGAAAATGTCACTTCCCAGGCTGTACTCCTCAGTTATCACTCTCTGCCAAAGCCCACTCCTGCTGGAGTTGGGGTCCTCCCTTCTGGCTTGAGCTGAACCAGAGTGTGATACTCAGAGGATCAGACAGGGTGTCAGGGCTAAGGACCAGAGAATCCACTCAGCTGGACCCTGAAGATGTGGCCTGGGGAAGGCTGCTAGCTGCTTCTCCTGTGGTGGAATGGGGAGGACATGGGGGAGCTAGGCTCAGCTGCCCTTCATGGCCCTCTGGCTCTCAGGAAGCATCCTGTATCTTCACTGCCAGGGTCGATAGCAAAGGTGCTTATCCATCCCCCTTCCTCAGCTAGAGGAAGGACAGCCTTAGGCTCCAGGGGTGCTGAGGACTCTGTGTGCTTGTCCTACCATCACCCTTCCCTCTGCAGGTGGTTGGAGCCACACTGAGTCAGTCCCACTGGGACCAACCTGGATATTCAGATTTTTTAAATGTTATGTATTTATTAACATTGCCCTCGGTATATTGATTTGGATCCCAAAAGTGGTGCTGTGTGTGTTTTTTCTTTTTCTGTCTATTTTGGAGGATGAGGACAATGAAGCCAGAGCTATGAGGGCTGGGACCAGCGATAGCAAAATGACTGTAGGTGGAGCCACCAAGGAGCTGTGTGGCTCTGGGCAAGACACCACAAAAGGATGGAGATGGCTTGACAGAGCTCTGGGGCCCACAGAAAGAAAAGCATTTTAATAGAGCTTTACAATGCTGTAATAGGTGGTTTCCTTGGAAGGTGGTGAAACACTTATTCCTTGGAGGGATTCAAGCAAAAGCTGAATATCAGGAAGGAAAGGAGGATAGTGGTACAGCTTATTGGGCAAGGAGGATTGATATGAAAAACCATTGTGCAATTTTAAAGTGCCAACCCATTGGGGCTCAGTTGGTAGAGGGCTTGTTTTGTGTGCACAAGGTCCTGGTTTTTACTCTCCAGCACTACAAAGGGAGAGACGGAGGGACGGAGAGAGGGAAGGAAAAGTGAAAAGGAAAAAGGAAATCAATTCATGCCTTACCCACTGTCGGCCAAGTACACACCTTACATGCACGAGGCCCTGGGTTCAATCCCCCAGCACTGCCAAGAGACAGGAAGAGAGAGAGAACCAATCTGTAGCTTGCCCCTTGCCCATGTCAGAAACTGCCTCACTAATCTGTCATTATACTGGTCCCTCCCTGACATTGTGGGACCCGGGACAAGAGTATACAGAGACCCCCCAAGCCCAGAGCGTGTGCCTTCTCTCTTCCCACTTATAAGGATTTGTTGTGTCCTTATGCACAGCTAAGCTCCATCTCCATTCCTCAAAAGCTCACTTCTCCTTGGAGGTTGTTACCTTTGCAAACAGCAGTCATATGGGTCTAGGTGTGTATATCTCAGTGGACTGACCTAGGGAGATGCTGGTAGAGGTCCCAGAAGTGGGCTTAGGATGGTTCAGGCATGAAATCTTGGGGACACAAGTCCCTAGAGTACAACCTTCAGAGAGGGAGATCATGGACCCTGATGATCTTCCCCTTGACCCAGTGCTGTCCTTGATATGGGAGGCAACTGGGCGCGTGTGTGTGTGTGCAATTAAGAGGCCCAGTACCCCATGGCAGTGGTCCTAGCTGATTACAAGAGACATGGAGAACATATGCTGTGTTCCCCTCTTGTGCCCATAGCAGACATTACTAGTCCACCACTGTACTTTCCCCTCCACAGTGCTCTGGGCAGTAGCTGCTGGTTGTTGCTGTCACTAGGTCAGTTGTTTAAAATCTTGTAGTACTGAACTGGGTATAGCAGTGCACACCTTTAATCCTGGCACTTGGGAGGCAGATGGATCTCTGTGAGATTGAGGCCAACCTGATCTACACAGTGGATTCCAGGCCAGCTGGAGCTACATGGAGATACTGAACAAAAAAAAAAAAAAAAAAAAAACAGAACAAAACAAAAAATTGTAGTGTTGTAAGCCTTTGCTCAGTCAGCATCTAGGCAGGGGCATGGCACCTTGAAGCAAGACTGAAGTGCCTGAATCAAGAAAGAAGGTTGATGAAGTTGCTCACTTGGTAAAGTGCTTTCCTCATGTGTAGGAAGCCCTGGGTTGGATTCCCAGCTCTGTGGACGTGGTGGCATATACCTGTAATCCCAGCACTTGGGAGGTGAAAGTAGGAGGATCAGAAATTCAAATTCATTTTCTGCTACATAGTAAGTTTGAGGTCAGCCTGGGATACACAAGACCTTGTCTGAGGGAGAGGGACAGGGAGAGGGGAGAAAGAAATTTGTCTTGACTACCTATGAACAACATAATTGAAAAATGGACTCTGTTCTGATAGTAAGGACCCCTCGACTAGGGGTAAACCTCCCCTTCCCTAGGTCTCAGCTTTTACAAAGCAGGCACCTGACCTAAAGGCTCATTGGGTAATAGGGGCAGTCAAGAGATGATGGAAAACATCTGCAATCATCTCCAGGCCTTACGGACCACTGAAGCATGACTGAGATCATTGGGTGTGGGATGCTGAAGGGCTGAGTAGCCAGTGGGTGGGCAGGAGTGGGTGGGCAGAGCCTGCAGGGGAGCAGAGCAGGGCTCTCGAACTCCAGGCAAACCTTGAAAACAAGGGCAGGGACTGTGCTGCCTGAGAGCTTATGGAGCTGGAACAAGAACACTGTGTTTCCATAGCATCTAGATAAGACTTAAGTCTGATGTTTACAAGTTCAAGAGCAAGTACTCCAACCCTCTCTGGGCTTCAGTTTCTTTTTGATCTCTGTGTGCTGATTAGATGCATGGGCCACTTGTACCTAGTTGTACAAGTTACTTAACTCTTCTATGCTACAATTTCCTTACCTAAAAACACAAAAGGAACCAGGGATGTAGCTCTGTTGGTACAGTGCTTGCCAGGTGGGACCCTCCAGTCCTTACCTACCATCCCCTTTACACTGAGCAGAGCTGGGAACTAATTCCCAGAGGGAAGCTTGCAGAGCCTTCACCATCCAACCCGCCAGACCTCTCCAGCCCCATATGGACTCGTTATAGGACTCTCACCTCCACAGGCCTGGTTTCCTTTGCTCAGTGCCTTCTCTTCAGGGGTACCCACACTTTCTCCCCACCCCATCTCCTCCTGGCCCACTCCTATGAACTCTCAAGCATGTGACCATCAAGTTTCACCATCACCCACATGGAGGGTCTCTGTGTCTACCCCAGCCTGACCATACACCCTATCACAGCACTTGTCACCTGCTGCAATGCACTGTGGGTCACCACCTTCCCTGGATCAGCAGGTCTCTGACAAGACACTGCACCCAGCATGGCCACAACACATAAGAACTGAAGTTGTATGTCTGGTTTCTGCCACTGTCAAAAGCTCCCCTGTCCTTGGGAAGGCAGGAGGCTCTCTAGGAAGGGGAGAGGGCAGGTTTGCTCACCCCTAAGGGAGAATCTAGGCCTATTTCTTCTTTTGTTGTTATTGTTGTTGTTTGTGTATAAGTATGTGATAGTGGTGTTTATATTTTGAGACAAGGTCTCACTGTAACCTTGGCTGGCCTGGAACTTGCTATGCAGACCACACTGGCCTTGAACTTACATCAATCTTCCTGCCTCAGCCTCTACAGCTTTCCTTCTTTTTTGTGTGTGAGGTTTTTTTGTTTGTTTTTTGAGATAATGTCTCCTGTAGCCTCCCAGCTGGCCTGGAACTCACTATACAGACCAGGCTAGCCTCCATCTCACAGAGATCCACTCTGCCTGCCTTTGCCTCCCCAGTGCTAGGATTAAATGGGCCACCACACCCAGCCCCCTTTCTTCTTTATTAATTTTTATGTGTAAGAGTGGTTTGCCTACATATGTGTAAATGTATCCATGTTGTACATGCAGCCCACAGAGGGCCAGAAAAGGGTGTCGGATCCCCTAGAACTGGAATTAGGGATGGTTGTTAGCTACTATGTGGGTGCTGGGAACTGAACCTGGGTCCTCTGCAAGAGCAGCCAGTGCTCTTAACCTCTGAGCCATCTCTTCAGCCCCCTTCAGGGCTTTCTGTTTCTAACATCCATGTCTCTGTTGTCCCATCTCATAGTCATTGTCATTTGCGACCACTGAGCACTGTGGCCTGAGGCCAAGGAATTTAATATTTAATTTCGGTTAATTTTAATTTACATTTATATGCTGATACTCAAGTGGATCAATCACTGTCAGTCACTGATTTTATGAAATCTAAATACAGACCAAACATTCCTGGTGAAAATTTAGTGTTTGAATTGAAACATGGGGTAAGCATAAGATTCACATTGGATTCCTGCAACCTAGCAAAAAAAAAAAAAAAAAAGTAACATGCTTCAATTTTATGCTAATTATGTGTTAAAATGATAAAATCTGAGATCTGTTGGGTAAAGAACAGACATTAAGTTAAAAGTCATTTCAGGACTAGAGATGTGACTTGGTTGGTGGAGTGCTTGCCTAGCATGCACGAGGCCCTGGGTTCAACCCCAGCATGACATAAACCAGGCATGGTGGCTCATTCTTATAACATAGCACTTGGAAGGCTGGAAGATTAGGAGTACAAGGTCATCCTCAGCTACATACAAAGTTCAAGTTTAGCCTGGGCTACATGAGACCCTGTCTCAAAAACAATAAATTTTTAAAAATGCACAGAATAATAGCAGTGGCCTTGTCATGAGGACTCAGAGATAATCTGTGCAAAGTGCTAAGCACAACGCTAATGATACAGCAAGCACCTGACAAGCAGTAGTGAGTGGTTTCTATGACTGGGAACCCCACAGGATTCTGTAATTTGAACTTAGAATAACAGTATTCAGCTTGGTGGGGGGGGTGGCTCAGAGGTAGAACTTGAATGCATGAGGCCCTGGGTTGCACCCCCAGAATTGATGGCCAATAAATGAATAAACAGATAAATAGCTCAACCTAAGATGAGCAGTAGACAGTCACCTCAAAAAGAGGGACTTGTGGCAGGGAGAGAGCTAGTTGGAGGGCAGGATCAACTGCCCACCATTGCTGTTCACACTGATCACTGACACTTCACCCAACAGCCAACTGACTACCCATGTCTATCCACAGCCAGGGCTGAAATTGTCCACCTACCTTCCTACCCAGGCAGTGTCAAATGAGCATATTTTTAGAGGAGCTGGCCAGGTCTGGAAGCTGCTAATTGGCACTATTTTCCTTCCCTTCCCTTCCCTTCCCTTCCCTTCCCTTCCCTTCTTTCCTTCCTTCCTTCCTTCCTTCCTTCCTTCCTTCCCTCCCTTCCTTCTCTTTCTTTTTTTCTTTCTCTCTCTCTCTCTCACTTCTCTCTTTCTCTCTCTCCCCTCCCTCCCTCCCTTCCTCCCTTCCTTCCTTATTTAGTTTTGGTTTATGTGTATGAGTGTTTTGCCTGCATTGTAGTTAAGGTACCTGTGTCATGCAATGCCCACAGAGACCAGAAGAGGGCATCAGATCCTCTGAAACTGGAGTTACAGAGAGTTGTCAGCCCCTGTGTGGGTGCTGGGAATTGAACCCCAGTTCTCTGCGAGAGCAGCCAGTGCTTTTAATTGCTGAGCCACCATCTCTCCAGCCCCCCACAGGGCTTTTTTGTAGGGGAAGTTTTGAGGCAATCTCTCTATAGCCCCAGCTGACTTGGACTCACTATGTAGACCAGGTTGGATCTCCATCTCCCAGAGATCCATCTGCCTCTAACCCCCTGAATGCTGGGATTGAAGGCATGGACCACCACACCCAGATAATCGCACTGTTTTTATTCCCTTCTGTTGGCAGGAAGAACATGAGCAATAATTACCCTGGATTAGCAATCTTTGTTGGGAAATACTTAGCTGTATACAAAACACTGACCTAATACCCATTATTATTGGAGTCTAATCAGAGCTGGCATGGTAGTGCATACCTGTGATCTTAGCACTGAGAGTGACCTGACCTATGTAGTAAGTTCCTGGCAGTCTGGACTGTACATCGAGACCCTGTCTCTTAATAAATAGCACGATAACTGTATGTCACTGCATACTCTCTATGATGGCTTTAATTCACAAATACAAATAATGCTTGTATGTTCTGGAAGGAACCCCCTGCAGGAGACAGAAGAAATACTAGGTGTTTCCCATTGTCAAGAAATTAAGAAAACTCCAAGTCTTTGAAGTAACAGATCCACATTGAGATAAGGCAATTGATTAATGGGAGGAGGCTGTGGGGACTAAGAAAAAAATCAAGGGCAAAATAACACCACAAGCCTCATTCATGAGCCATAATTAATAATGAGCCACAAGCCTCATTAGGGAAAGCCATAAATCCTTTAAGGTGTCTAACTGGCCCTAAATTGGCAGCCTGACCTTGCTTAAGCCTGGCCTTGCTCAAGCCTTATCAACTTGTCACTCCCTGGACTGAGAGACTGTGGAGCCCCTGTCTCCTTTAGTGCTATAGATAACTCACCCGCCTGTCTGAGAAGAGACCCTCAAGGACGCTAGACCCTGGCATGGAGGTAACTCTTGCAGCTGTGTGCAGCAGAGTTCCTATATAAGACCAGACTGATCCCAGTTCAGAGCACAGATAATCATTCCTCGAGGAAAAGAGCTGCCAGCCCTTTGCTGGGCTTCCTGAATCAATTCAGGGAGCACATTCCTTGCCTGTTGCAGATCTGGCTCTGGTTCTTATTTCTAAACTTCAAACTTTCTTTTTCTGTTCTCATAAATATAACACTGCCCAGTTAATGGACATAATAGAGTAACAGTCTTCTCAAAAGTATAATGGGGGAGAGAGGCTGGAGAAATGGCTCAGCAGTTAGAAGTGCTTGCTGCTTTTCCAGAGGACCGGAGTTCAGTTCCCGACATCTACATCGGGCTGCTCACAGCAGCAGTCTGTAACTCCAGAGCGAGGGGATCTGGTGCCCTCTTCTGGCTTCTGAAGGCACCCACCCCAGGTGATGCCCAAGCCCTAAGAGAGAGTGCTGTCATCTGAAGTGTCTTCAGAAGCTAATGCAAGCCCATCTTGGTGGCGCACGCCTTTAATCCCAGCACGCCGAGGCAGAGGCAGGTGGATCTCTGGGAGTTCAAGGCCAGCCTGGTCTACACAATGAGTTTCAGGACAGCTGGGCTACAGGGAGACCCTGTCTCAAAAAGACCAAAAAAAAAAAAAAATCTTTTAAAAAGTAGGCCGGAGAAGTGGCTCAGTGGTTGAGAGCACTCACTGCTCAGTCATGAGGACTAGAGTTCGGATCCCACCACCCAAGTCAGGTGGCTGATAAACACCTATAACTCCAGCTCTAAGGGATCCAAGAACCTCTTCAGGCCTCCCCAGACACCCTCCCCCCATATGCACATATATTCACACAGACACACATGTGCACACACAAAGCCTTTCTAAAGTATGATGGATCTGGGCTGGGAATGTAGTTCAGATGGTAGAGTGCTTGTCTAGCATACATAGGCCTGGGTTGGATCTCCAGCTCTGTATAAAACTAAGTGTGTTAGGTGTACTACACACCTGTAATTTCGGCTCTTGGAAGATAGAGTCAGGATCAGAAGTCCCAGGTCATTCTTGCCTATATAGTACAAAGCCAGCCTGAGCCACATGAGAAAAATCAAAGCACTAGAATGGAAGACAGCCTAGAAAAAAGAAATTGCACAGTGTGCAGAGGGAGAAGAACTTTAAGTTCAAGGCCAACTAGGATTCCATAGCGAGACCCTGTCTAAAAAACATTTAAGGATGCTTCATAACATAGCCTTATGAATATGAGACTTTCAGTGAGTGAGGCCAGTGTGTGGAGGAGGTAAGCCTTTGGACCTGTCAACCCGAGAGTAAGATACACTTACCACCAATCTGTCCTTGGACAAATCATTCAAAACACACTCTTCTCAGTTCTCTATACAGCTGTGTTAATAAAGTACCACATGAAGCTATGGGAATCCAGTATAGAATCCCAGAGCTCGGCTCTGCCCATATGAAGTACCAGGGTTTGAATTCTGAATCTGCCTCTTACTGTATGATCTTGAACAAATTTATTTAACGTGTATGTGAGTTTGTGTTTGAGTGCAGGTCTGTGTGTGCCATAGCATGAGTGTGGAGGTCAAATGACAACTTCAGGTGCTGGTTCGAGCCTTCCACCTTGTAGAGACTCTTGTTGTTTGCTGCTGTGTACACCAGGATAGCTGGCCCACAAGCTTCAGGGAATTCTGTCTCTCATCTCACCATAGGAGTGCAGGATTGTAGATGTGTGTGACTGTGCCCAGCTTTTATGTGGGTTCCAGGGATGCAAATTCAAATCTTCACACTTGCATGCCAAGCACTTTACCCACTGAGCCATCTCCTGAGCCCACAAATTACTTCTTTAAGCTCCTTAACTAATTATTCTAACTGTAGTGTCTACCTCCTAAGATTCCTAGGAGATGGCTCAGGGTTAAGAGCATATACTACTCTTGCTGAGGACCCGAGTTCAGTTCCCAGAACCCACATTGAGCAGCTCACAATTGCCTGTAACTCCAGCTCCGGGAGAGCCAGTGGCCTCTGGCTTCTGAGGGACCCTGAACTCATTTGCACACCCCAACCCTCACATACACTAAATAAAAATAAACCTTTGAAAAAAGAAAGATAAAGGCTAAGCGGAGTGCAGTGGCACACACCTTTAAATACTAGCACTTGGGAGGCAGAGGCAGGTGAATTTCTGTGAGATCAAGACTAGCCTGGTCTATATAGCTACTTCAACAAGTTCTAGGTCTGCCTGGGCTACAGAGAGAGCCTGTCTCAAAAACAAACAAACAAAAAGGTCTGGCTCAGGGAGTGTGGAGAAATGGCTCAGCGGTTAAGAGCACTGGCTGCTCTTGCAGAGGACCTGGGTTTGAATCCCAGCACCCACATGGCAACTAACAACCATCTGTAACTCCAGTTCCAGGGGATCCAATGCCCTCTTCTGACCTCCACGGGCATTGCACGACACACATACACTTACACACATGCAGACAATACACTCATACACATAAAATAAAAATAAAATATTTTTTTAAAAAAGGCTAGCATGGTGGTACATGCCTATGGTCCCAGCACACAGGAAGTAGAGGCAGAAGGATCAAAAGAGTTCAAGATCATGGGGCTGGAGAGATAGCTCAGCGGTTAAGAACACTGGTTGTTCTTGCAGAAGACATGGGTTCGAATCCCAGCACCCACCTGGCAGCTAACAACTGTCTGTAACTCCAGTCCCAGGGAATCCGACAGCTTCTGACCTCCGTGGGCATTGTACAACATGGGTGCACTTACCTATATGCAGGCAATACACACATACACATAAAAATAAAAATTTTTAAAAAGTTAAATAAAAAAAGTTCAAGGTCATGTGCAGACAGCCTGGATTATATGAAACCCTGTCTCAAAAAAACAAAAACAAAACATAGGAGAACTACATAGTGAGGCCCTGTCTAAAATAATGAATTGAAGGATGCTTCTTTTTAGAATTTTACTTTATGTGCATGAGTGCTTTGTCTGCATGTATGAAGATGCTCTATGTTCATACAATGCCCATGGAGGTCAAAAGAGGGCATTAGGCCTTTTGGAACTGAGGTTATGGGTGGTTGTAAGCTGCCACTGGGAGCCAGACTTGGGTCCTCTGCAAGAGCAGCCAGTGCTCTTAAATGCTGAACCATCTCTCCAGCCCCCTGCTGGGTGCTTCTTCACACAGCTTTATGAGGATGTGTATGTATATATTCGATATATAAACAAAGTCATGCTTGATGATGAAAAATGAGACATGCTATTAATATAATATTAAAGTGCCCACTATCTTAATTATTTAATACAACTCTTAGAAAGGACCCATTAATGTAAACAGACAAGAAAAATAAAACAAAAAATATACAGATTAGAAAGAGGGTGTGGTCTGATTGAGACATAAAAGAGGTTTGACAAGAGCAAACTTGGATGGCTAGGGGAAGAGGGGGCACACTTGACCTTGGTGCTGTGTGGGTACAGCTAAGTTGGAAAAGTAGCACCCCAGATAAGATCACTATTACTGGAATCATCCAAGTAGAGGCTGGACTCCTTCCTGTGGATGTTACCATGGGGATTCCCATGGAGGGTTTGACTGTGGGACAAACTTTCTCACCATTGCTCAAAATGTGTTTCTGTCCTTTTTCTTACCAATTGAAGTGGAACAAGGAGAACCTGATGAGCAAGCTGACTGGATGGGAGAGGCCAGGAACTGGGGCACTCCTACTGTGTGTGTGTCCACACACCAAGTCCCAGAGATCATCTTCACTGTAATAGCACCTTACAATCTGTCCTAATCAACACTCTCCAACGTGTGGCCAGAATATTCTGGTGGTAGACTGGATGAACTTAGGTGATGGGAAAGAACATTTTATTTTATTTTTATTATATTTGTGTGTGTGTGTGTGTGTGTGTGTGTGTGTGTGTAATTGGGCACGCATGTGCCACAGTGTATGTGTGAAGGTCAGAAGGCAACTTAGGGGAGTCAGTTCTCTCCTTCTTCCATGTGGATCCTGGGATCAAACTCAGGTCATCAGGCTTGACAGCAAGTACCCTTACCTAGTGAGCCATCTCACTGGCCCCAGAGGAATGTCTAAAATATATTACATTTATATTAATTTTCATGTGTATGAGAAACTTACAAATAATACACCAAAACCATGATGCAGGGATACTATTACTTGGGACAAAGTTATATCTAACAGTTTGAAAAGGGTAAATATAAAGAAAAGTATAAGTGATAAGCAGTCGTAACAAAATTCATGGTGGGGAGATGGCCATGGTACAGTAGGAATAAATGAAGGGCTCTTGTCAGGCACTGAGAGCAATAACTCTGACGAGTCAGGTTCTAGTTCTAGATCCTTCACTTTCCAGATATATAATCTTGTTATTTTGGATCCTTTTGTTGACATGTAACACTGAAATTAATCACTGTACTTTGTTAAACCAGGGTCCATAGCAGCATTATTTGCAAGAAGCAAAAGTAGAAAACACCTAATATCATGCATCAGTGGATAAATAAGCAGTTTGGTTTACAGGCAGATAATGTAGCTCAATGGTAGAGCACTTGCCTAGTGAAAGCCCGGCCTTCCATCCCCAGCACCATACACACAAAAAAATGAGGTCTGTCTATACAATGGAATATTATTTAACCTTCAAAAGGGAGGAAATGCTACATGAATTAACGTTGAAAACTTGTTAGGTGAAATAAGCCCGTCAGGAAGAAATGAATATTGTGTGACTCAAATGCACAGCCAAACACACACAGAACAAAGAACAAGGCCTGGCAGGAGGGACGGGAACCTAGTGTGTGCTTAATGGCAACAGAGTTTCCGTTTTGCTAGATGAAGAGCTCTGGAGATGACAGGAAGATATCTGCATGGCAGTGTAGATGTTCTTGATGTGACTTGAGCCTTGCACTTAAACATGGCTATTATGGTAAGTTTTGTGTAAGAAGTAAACATAAAAGTCAATACTTGGTGTTCTAATGCTTCCTCACACGTGGGAAAGGATGGAGAGAATCAAGAATGTAAGGGGGGACTGAGTCCAGTGCTCTGTCTCCATGGAGTGGTGGCAACCAATGGTAGAAAACAGCTGCTGAAACTTCAGGTTAAAAACTTCCCAAGGTCACATTGTGGTTGGCTTAGTTCAGGTCACAAGCTTATCTTCCCTATGAGTCAATCCTGTGCCAAAGGATGGGGCTGTGGTTAAATAGAGCTGGTTTTCATGCCCACTTTGGAAGAAGAGGCATGGACATCCCATGTTGGTTAAACCTCCAATCAACTCCCAATGATTCTATCGTCAGAGTTCCAGCCTAATCCATGGATTATTGCATTGATGGGTTTGTATTATTGGGAGGTGATGGGAACTTTCTGAAATGAGGACTGGCTGGAGGAAGTGAATCAATGAGGGCATGTCCTTAGGGGCTATATCTTGTCCCAGGCTCTTCTCTGTTCTTCTCCCTGCTTCCTGGTCACATGAGCAGTCTCATGGTGGCTATTTTGCTCCACCTCTCCTCAGGCCCACAGCAATGGGACCACTATGAACTGACGCCATGAACCAAAGTAAATAAATGAGAATGTATAGTGAGAGGTATTCACCACATAGCAATACACCCTGAAAAATTAGGAGGGGCAGGCCAGGATTTTCATGGTTTATTCTGGAAGCAAATATCGTCTAGGCTTCTTTTACTATGTGGATTCTTTTGAAAAGTATTTGTAGTGAAGGAGGGCTATAGTATTACATCTCCAGCTGCCAAAGAACAAGGCCATTGCACTATGAATGGACAGCTTTTGATGAGTGGACAGGCCAGCCTGGGACTAGAGAACTTGGGAACAGAGGCTAGAGGAAGCTTAACTACTGCATCAGTAGAAACAAAGGAGGCAGATTATGGCAAAGGTCACAACATGTTTGAGGATATTATATCCAGGGAAATAAGTTCCACATAAAAGGACAAAGATGATTCTAGGACCAGCAAGGTGGCTCAACAGGTAGAGAGACTGCTACCAAGCCTGAAAACCTGAGTTCAGCCTCTAAAACCCACATGGTAAGAGGAGAACTGACTCCAAGTTGTTCTCTGACCTCCACACACGTGCCATGGCGTCTGTGTGTACACACACACACACACACACACACACACACACACACACACACACACACACACACACACACAATGTAAAAGATGATTTTACATGAGATGGTTTTACTATGATACACCTAGGCACTGCCCCCATACCCAGACACAGAAAATATAAAGGTTGAAAGTTGTGGCCAGGGGCTGAGAGGGGAGTTACTGTTTTGTGGGTGCTATGGTCTGAATGCTTGTATCCCCCCAGATTCACGTTGAAAGGAATTGGCCAGGTGTGATGGTGAACATCTATAAATCTCACAGGTAAACTTGGAACTTCCGACAGGGTCAAGGCTATCTCATCTGGGGCACATTTATACAATGTGTCTTCCCATCTTGATTTTGTCAGACACTAGCTTCCTAACCCAATGCTTTTGGAGGCTCACTGCTTGTTGACTACTATAAAAGACAGCAGTTACAAGCAGGGCTTCTAGAGACAGACATTTAGGGTTTGGATCCTGACTCCCCCACTTCCTGTGCAACTTTAGACAAGTTGTTTCACCTGAGGCTCAGTTTATTCATCTACAAAATAGCACTGTGGTAATCATATTAGGCCCCATTGGGTTTTCAGGAGTGGGAGATATAGAACTACATATAAGTAACAGAACAATTCACATGTTGCTGTTCCAGGGCTTGACATATGGAAGAAACTTAGTACTGGGTAATATTGTGTGAAGGAGTCTGAGGGTTCCCTGACATAGGCGGTATCCCTGGCTGGGATATGATAGAACCCTGTGCTTGTCTCTTCTAGAACAAACCATCTAAGCATCGAGGTGCCCCTGCTGGAGGGTAGAAGTGCTTTCATTCAGGGAAGACAGGCTTTTATTTAGTAGTGTGGTGAGAGACCAGGGTGGTGTTGAGGTGGCAGGGCAGGAGCCTGCCTCTGGAGCTCAGAAGCTGCCTCTGAGCTTGGTAGAAGTCTTCTAGCTCTGCGGTGGGCTCTTCAACCCTCAGTCTTTGACTTCTGAGTTGGTTTATCTTCTGAGTCCTCACTGGGATGCACGTGGAGGACTTGGACTTTGCCCATGCTCTCTGGGGGAGGGGAGAGACAGTGACTGAGTAGGTTGGAAGGGAGGCCAGAATCAAGGCCAGCTTGACTTTAACTCAGCTGGGGATCCGGGACTCCCTTCTCTGGGCCTCACCATGCCCTACTCATTTCTCATCCAGTTAGCAAACATTTATCAAGTGCCTACTGCATGCCAGATGCTCTCTTGGGTACTCAGGACTCTGATACCGGAGAATCATGTCCACTGCTTACAACTGTCTTCTTCTGTCTACCCCAGCTGCTGCTGTCCCCATTCTGGGCCACTGCAGGGGTTTTCTCTCTGGGTTCCCTAATCCCTTCCTGCCATCCCACCCCATTTATGCCTCATGCAACAGCCACAGATACATATCACACACCTTGCTTATAACCTTTATTGTGTCCCACTCTCTCTTGACCCTATCTGCCTATCTGGTCTCACCTCTTATCACCCAGAGGGCCCTGGACACTCTGGCCAGCTTGCTCTTCCAACACCAGGCTGGAAGGAGGGAACACTGCTTATAGGCACCTCCTGGGCAGAGTCTCTATGTTTCAATGGGAGGAAGCCCTCCTCCCATCCCACCTGCTGCTCCTCTCCCCCACCTCATTCACCTCCTTAACTTTCCCTACAGGCGCTGTCTTCTCAGAGGTCTCTGTCCTTTATACTCTTCCTCTCTAAGATGCAAGTCCTGTGACATCAGAACTTGTTTTGAATTTTTCCCCCAGTGACTCCCCAGCACCTGGCACATAGTAGAGATGCAAAAAAATGTTTGCTGGATGAAGAGGTGAACCAAGCAGCTTCCTAGGGCAGGAACCCAGCCAGAGCTAGCCTCAGTGGGCCCCCAGAATGACTCCCTATATGGGCTCTTACTGGGTTTTTCGACTTTGGATAAAGGTGGTGTCCTCATCTTCTTCAGGGATGGACTATAATCAAATATAAAGGACAGGTTTGGGAGGCCAGAGCTGCGGATGGCAGGTGGGCATGAGGTGGGAGGTGGCATAGATTCAGTCAGCTGCTCACTCCCAGGAGAGGTGAGTCACCCCTCCTGAAGAGCCAGTTTGGGACTGTTCATGGATTGACCTAGGTGGCCTCCCTGCATCCCAGAAGCAGGAACCAGACAACTATGATTCTGTATCTGCTTTGGCCACTGGGATACAAGGCCCTCCTGTCTGGAGTTATAAGGGGCAGTCACGGTCATGGCCCTCCCCTCAGCCCCTTGCATCTCAAGCTGGTCCCTGACAAGGAAGCAACATTCTTCTACCTGTATGGGCCATATGCTATGGTAGCTTTTCACATGCCCATGTGCTTTCCCCCAACAACTCTGGGAGAAGCTTTAGGGAAGGGGTGAAAGGGAGCCTAGCAGACTGGGGGTGGCTTGTCCAAGCTCACAGTGATGCCTGCCCTCCTCACTAGGCCCTTCCTCCTCTAGACTATTATTGCTGTTGCGGTGCTAGGAATCAAACCCAGGGCCTGTCCTATTGTACAGTAATGAGCCTCAGCCCCAGCCCTTCCTCTGCCCTCTCAAAAAGAAAAAGGCCAGGGCCAGGGCCAGAGCAAGAAACTATGCCTTAGACTGGGGTATGGCTCAGTTGTTAGAGTGCTTGCCTAGCATGCATGAAGCCCTGGGTTCCATCTCTAGTACTGTATGACCAGGGCATAGTGTCACATGTCTGTAATCCTAGCATTCAAGAGGTAGAGGCAGGAAGATCAGGAGTTCAAGGTCATCCTTGGCTACATAATGAGTTAGAGGCCAGGCTGGTCTATGTGAGATCCTGTCTCACATAGACAGGATAAAAAAAAAAATAAAACAAAGCCAAGAAAACAAACCTAAACTCCAAACAACAAAAACCCTTCCACTAACCTAAGCCACTTAGGCCATTTCCCAGTGCCCCAAACTTCTATATTCCCTGCAGTGTGCTCATTCCTGACTGCCAAGCCTGGGCCCCTAACCTCCTGCTTCCTGGGATGGCTTTTCCCAACCCTCTCATTTTGTTGTTTCAAAATCCTCAGTGTTGGGCTGAGGAGATGGCTCAGTAGAGAAAACATTTGCTTGCTACACAAGTGTGAGGACCAGAGTTCCAGGACCCCAGCACCCATGTAAATGCTCCCCACTTTATTCCCTGATTGAACCCAGAGTCAGCCAATATGGCTGGTCTTGCTTGCTCTTGGGATTCCCTTTCTCTTTCCCAGCTGGAGTGCTGGAATTCCAGGCAGGCCAACTAAGCTAGGCAGATAGATGCTGACCTCCCAGGAGGTATTCTGGGAACAGAGGGCAGGTGAGGGGCCTGGAGCCTACCTGTAGGGTGCTTGCTGCATCTCTTGAGGAGTCTCTTGAAGTTCTTGAAGCTGGTTCAGAAGCTTCTCTGCTGGAATGGAAGACAGGGACTTGGGGAGGAGCTGAGCCGCTGCTGTCTGCAGAAGTCCCAGTGCCAGATCTTTCTCTGAAAACACAGTACAGAGCAGTGGCCTCAGCTGCAAGCAACCCTTTCCTGTCCCATACAGCCAGTCCCAACCACAGTGAAGGAGATAAAGGACAGCTTTTTGTATCCATCCTATATTCGACTCACCAGGAGACCCCTCACAGCAGCCAGCCCCCTTTCTCACTCTTTCCTACTGTGCAAGCCCATGTCTCCTTTGTTCTTGCCACACACCCCTCCCCCCGCACCCCCTACACACGTATCTGGGATGTCTGCTAGGATCTACCCTCCTTGTCCTCCCCTCCCCCTTCTCCCCTCCCC
>NW_008341050.1:2825284-2852900 GCF_000622305.1 Nannospalax galili | reverse complement strand
TCCTCCTGTTCCTTATCCCTCTCCTTCTCCTCTCTGTCTTCTCCCGCCTACTCCTCTCCCACTCAAAAGCATTCTTTGGTGGGTGAGTTTCCATCTCTCCTCATCCCTCCTTTTATGTATATGTGTGTGTGTGTGTGTGTGTGTGTGTGTGCATGTGCGTGTGCATGGGCTCTTGAGCATGCACCTGTGTGTTTTGTATTTGCACCTGTGTGCCTGTGTGTTTCCCACAGAAGGGAGGTGGGGCTGTGTCTGCTAGGTACAATCTTTGGCTTTCTCCCTCCTAGGCACCTAGATCTGAGGTCAGTGCAAAAGAGGGGTCCCCTCAAGAGAGTGGGGCCCCAGAAATCTTGCTGAGGAGGAGAGGAACAAGTTAGTAATATTGGAAAGCCCAGCTGGAAAGTGTTGCTTTGGAACTCTCTGGGGAAAAGGAACAGAGGGAGAGCCTGGGGTAGGAGCTGAGTGACAGATATCTGAGTCCTGTAGAACCAAGAACAAGGGCAGCCTCCACATAGAGGGCCACATGGCTGTGTCCTCACCCTTTGGTGGAGCGTAGAGTAGCCAGAACTGGATAGCCCTCAGAGAATCCGTTTGCAGAATCTGACAAAGGAGCTCCAGAATCTGTGTTCAGGAGGACAGGTTGGGGTCAGGGAGAGCCCCCCGGCACACTCCTGCTAGGAGTGCAGGCAAATGTGGGTTCAGGGAATGCCAGGGCTCCTCCCTCTGACATGGGCTCCCTGGGCCACATGCTTGGCTAAACTGGTCCCCACGAAGGCACTCCATGGGACTTTGCACTGGGGTGGGGGCCGCTTTTTCTTACAATAGGCCTAAGAGGGAGAGGCTTATGCTCTGCTCTGGACAGGTAGAGCGTGAGGCCTTGAGAGAATAAGGCATTGAGCAGGAACTTTAGGGCAGAATCAAGCCTTGGATATCAGATAGATAGACCCCTTATCCCTGTAGTCTCCTTGGGCTGGTTGGACTCCAGGGCCCTCACTGGGACAACAAAATCAGAGGTGGCTAATCACCTCCTCAGAGACGCACCAAGTACTGCATGCTGGGATCTTTTGGATGATGAGGCCTCAGGGTACCCCACAGGACTCCCTACCCCAGAGTTCCAAGAGCCTGGAGATGTTAGCCAGGAAGTGGGGGACTTGTAGCCAGCCTGCTGGCCAGAGTGGGCTGCTTCTGCCTGGTGCCTAGTAAAGGACTCCATCCAGTGGAGTAGCCTGGACTCTTGGCTCCTAGCTGCCTCCTCAGCCTGTGGCTTCCCCAGCCTCCTCCAGTCAAGTAGTGGCAGGAAATGGTCCATCTCTGTCCAGGCTAAGCTCTGGGGGCTTCCTAGGCCAGGTTGCAGGTGGCGGCTGTAGCTATGGAGGGCTGGAGTGGGGACCTGCTGTAGGAGGTAGAGCCCCAGGAGTCCTAGGAAAGTGGAGTTCCCACAGAACTTGCCAGTCAGCCTTCCCAAGGACCTGGAGGGGTCTATCAGAACCTGGCGGGTCTGTCTAGTCCTTGGCAGAGTAGGAACTGGGCTGAACTTCTCCCCCAGGCCTATGCCTGCTTGATGCCCACCATACGCAACCCCCCAGCACCCACCTCCAGTGGTGACCCACCCTGAGCTGCCCCTGAATCCTTCCCCATTCTCGCCATCCTCCTTACCTGCCCTGCGCCCCCTCCTCCCCAGGGGACCTGAGAACCTAACTCCAGGTGTGGTGAGGCTGCCCTGTGGTAGAGAAAGTACTGATTCTAGCCTAGCCAGATTGGTCCTTCTCTGGGGAAGCCACAGACCACCACCCGACAGAGACTCATCCTCCTCATCTATGGGTCGGGGATCCTGGGATCTGTCTGTTCCATCCATTTTGCTGGGCTCAAAGGCACTACCCTCCCAAAGGAAAGTCGGAACATAGGCTCTATAACCTTCCCTGGGGGATATGTGGAGTATTTTCACCGGGATCTTCAATGCCTTACCTAGTCCACTGTCAAGCCTTGATGGGAAAAGGAGCTTGGGAGGCCGAAGCCTTTCAAAGGCCAGGCCCGGACCAGCCTTACAGGTTATGGATTGAGCATATACTGGGCAGGTCCTTTTCAGTTCCTGAATGGCTTCCTCAAGGATTACAGATGCTGTTGCTGGGATGGTCCTTCCATGGTAGTACACACATACTCCCGATTTGGCCAGATCATGGCACATGACCCACTGGGGAGAGGACTTACATAGAGGGGAACCAGGCCAACACAGGCTCCCTAGAAGCAGAGGAGCTGGGAGCCCAGGATGACTTCTGGGGCAAGGTCTTTCTGATCTTACAGTCTCAGGGAGGCGATGTCCCTGGAGAGGCCACGTCTAAGACAGTCTGGAAGGATGACTGGGAGGCCTGGGAATCTGGAGGCAAGGACTACTATAGCCTCTGCCCCCAGAGAAAGGCTTACCAGCAGCTCCTGGTCCTGCATCAGGGAGGTTTGGCCTCCTCCATCTCTGCCAGAAGGGTGGCCCCGCTGGCTCTGGAGGCTGCGCCGGTTGAGGGCTTGACTGGATGCAGGGATGAGCCTACCAGTCTCAGCTGAGTACTTGGCTCCCTGCTCCCTCAGAGGAGGCTCCTCTTTCTGCTGGGACAAAAAGTAGCCAGAGATTCTGGGAGCCAGTGAGAGGAAAGGGAGAAAGCAGAGGCGAACAGATGAAGAGGCTGGGTCACATGGGGTGCCACCTCCCCCAAATCTCAGCATTATAATGTTGCCAGGGACCACAAATGCCATGGAGCCATCTCTACCCTGTCCCAGGCCCCCTCTTCATTGGTCCTGACTCCCCCTTGCACCCAAACTCAGTACCCAGAGGTTGAATGCAGGTGCCCCTTGTGGGTCCTCCTTGGAGGGTCCTCCATGTGGCCCCCTCCTGGCACATCAGGGGTATGAGAGCAGCATCCAGTGCCAAGGCTCCATTGTCCATCCCAGTTCCTAGCTCAGCTGCCCGTGTCTGAAGTCTGTCCCCTACAACTTGACATTCTTTCTTTCTGTGTGTGTGTGTGTGTGTGTGTGTGTGTATGCGTGTACAACCTCACATGACACTCTCAAGTGTAGTCCACCTTTAAAAAAAAAAAAAACAACAAGGTCTCTTACTAGTGTGGAACTTAGCTGTACCTGTTTGTCTCTCTAGCACTGTGATTATAAGTGTACACTACGAGTTGGAGAGCTAGCTCAGTGGATAAGATCACTGACTCTTCTTACAGAGCACCCACATGGTTGTTAACAACCTTCTGTAACTCCAGTTCCAGGGGATCTGATGTCTTTTTCTGGCCTCCATTGGTACTGCACACATATGGTGCATTTACAGTCATACACATTGAAATAATTAATAATAATAAGTGTATGCCACCATTCCAGACTTTTTAAAGTAGGTTCTAAGAATCAAATTCAGGTCCTTATGCTTGCAAGGCAAGCACTTTACTGAATGAGCTATTTTCCCAGCTCTTGACATCCTTTGTTTGCCCTAGGCACAAGGCCTAGGGCCTCCTGCCTTTAAAATTCCAACTAAAGCTTAGAGTATCTCTCTTCACATTTTTTCCCCAAGAACCTGCTGTGTAAAGCAGGCTGGCCTCAAACTTGCAGTGATCCTCTTGCCTCTGTATCCTGAATGCTGGGATTGTAGGTATACACCACTATACCTGGTTTTCTCCCCATTTTAAAGATAAGAAACTGAGACTTGGACAGCTTAGCTGAGTCACCCTCATTATCACAGTGATCAACAGCAAACAGGAACTAGAAGCCAGGGCCCTAACTCTCCACACTGGTTACTTAAAACATACCCTATTGCAAAAGACTTAAGTCTGTCTGAAGATCACCTTGTAAACTGCCTTTACCACTCTATCACTGAATAGCACCTGTGAAATCACTCCCACTCTGTTTGAAAACCTCCAGCCATCTTCCACTCCTGATAAGGCTGGATGCTAACCTACATTGGGAAGTTATAAGTAAACTCTGCCTCCCTATGACCAAAGGCAGTCTTTTCTCACCTTCCCATCACTACCCACTTCCTCATAAGCACATCTGGGAACCCTTCTTGGATTTCTCTGCTAGGTGTGTTTTTGTCCTTTGACTTTCTTTTTTAAAAAATATTTTATTTACTTTGTTTTTACTTTTTATGTGTATGAATATATTGCTTGCATGTGTATAAGTGCACCCGTGTTGTGCAATGCCCATGGAGGTCAGAAGAAGGCATCGGATCCCCCGGCACTGGAGTTACAGACAGTTGTTAGCTGCCATGTGGGTGCTGGGAATTGAACCTGGGTCCTTTACAAGAGCAGCAGTGCTCTTAACCACTGAGCAATCTCTGCAGCCCCTTGACTTTCACTGTTACCTTATGATTGTCCCCTCCTCCCATTGCTAGCAGCAGAGCTTTGAAGGAACTTACAAAGGGGGTCAGCCTACTTACTTTCTTTCCAGACTCATTCCTTTGATCTGTACCCACCTCGTTGGTCTTCACTTCATTCTCATTAGTGAAGATAGCCACTCGGGCAGCCAGATCCCTCAACTTCTTCTTCCAGGTGTCTGAGAGGACAGGATAAGATTCTGAGGCCCTGCCTGCCATCCCTGTGGTATGAGGGTTTGGATAGAAGGGAAAGGGTCTAGGCAGAAGAACACCCCCCCCCCTGCTTTTTAAGCCTTTCTGTCCCAGGGGGAGAAGGGTGGGAAGTTGCTAATGTTGGCAGTCTGCTTAAGTCCTCTCAGGGAGATGCTGGAGGTCAATAGGCTACTTGTATCTAGATGTGATCTGTTTGATTTGGCTGTACCTTCCTTTTTAGGAAACTGGAACCAGAGCTGAGATTTGAAAAGATGCTGTGCCTGTTATTAAGACATTGAGCCACTCTCTTGACAGTTGGTATAAAGCTCTCAAACCCTTCTGCTCTGCACTGGCTGCCGCCCCTTTGCTGGAATCTCTACCATACCCCACCCTCTCGACTCTCCCATACCCCAGGAGTAGAGAGGCAGCGCTTGACCCTGAAAGCAGCGCAGGTGGTGCTCCTGATACACTGGTGCCTGAGTGTACGTGTCACTAAATATTACAAGTGGCACTCTTGTCTGTAGCTAAGTCACATGACTATGGCCCAAACTGGCCTGACTTCTGTTTTTCATTACTCCTCAAAGACCTCAAATCCAAGCAGGGGCACTTTTTGAGGGCTGTGACCTGGGGATAAGATAGATAGTGATATATAGATGAGGCTGCCCTAGAAAATGAGGGGAAAGGGGAACCCTAACCGAAAAGCAGTGGTCCTATCCTTCTCAGACCCTACCCATCCAAGCCCTTTGGGAGATGTGTAAGTCCCCAGGTAGAAGAGTGTGACCCAAGTACCCACCAGAAGAAGAAAGCTGGGGGTTCCGATTGGACTTTGGGTCCCCAATGGGGGTAGAGATGGTGGGTATCCCCATCAGACAGTATGTGGACTGAGGCAAGGTCGCCAGGGAGAACTCGTCTCTGATCACACAGACACGCTTCCCGGTAACATCTGCAGAGAAGGTGAGATCTGTGGGCTGGGGGACCAGTGTCGACCCCAAGAGCTTCAGGAGTTGAAAAGAGGTAGTAAGGGGCAGGGAGAGGTCTAGTTGTTCCTCTCCCAGTAACCAGAAGCCCATGTGGTCAGAGCCAACAACCTAGACCAGCAGCCACCTTTCCCATAGGGCACTGAGAACAAACAGGATCTGCTAAGGGTCACCAGAAAGTTGGGCAGAGGCAAGACAGAACCAAGGCTTCTTGGAACCCTTGTTCTAAGATTCTTCTGGCTTTCTGCGACAGGTCAATGGATTGCAGGTGGCTTAAATATGAAGACAGTGGAAACTGGAGTCAGCTCAGTTGACGAAGTGCTTGCCTTGTCCACAGGAGAACCTGAATCCAATGCCTAGAACTCACATTTTAAAAGGTAGGGTGGGGAGTTGGGAAGATGGCTTAGTAGGTAAGAGCAATTGCCATGAAAGTGTGAGGATCTGAATTTGAATCCTCAGGACCCAGGTAAAAGCCAGACATGTAGTGATAACACCTGTAATCCCAATGGGAGATGGGAGGTGGAGACAGGAGAGTCTTCTGAAAGCTCTCAGACCAGCTAGCCTGTCATATACAGTGAAAAAACAAAGACCCTGTCTCAAACGTGGAGGAAGGCAAGGATTGCCTCCTGAGGTTGTCCTCTGACCTCCACATACATCAATGTACACACACATACACTCACACATATATACATATATATGTACACACACACACACACACACACACACACACACACACACACACACACACACAGAGCCACCCAGCACTAGGTAAGTGGAGATAGGAGGCTCCCTAGGGCTCACTGGGCAGCCAGCCTAGTCAAATGGGTGAGTTAATGGTCAAAGGGAGAGCCTGTCTCAGATAAAGCAAGGAAGATGGCGCCTGAGAAGTTGTCAGGCAAACTGTCAACCAAAGCTGACTTCTGGGGGGCTGAGAGATGGCTCAGCAGTTAAGAGCACTGGCTCTTGCAGAGGACCTGAGTTCAGTTCCCAGCGCCCACATGATGGCTAACCAAGTGTAACTCCAGTTCCAGGGAATCTGATGCCCTCATCTGGCTTCAACAGGCATTGTACGCATGTGGTACACCTACATGCATGCAGGCAAAACACTCATACACATAAAATTAAAATAAATAAATTTTTAAAAGGTTGTCCTCTGGCCTTTACACATACAGCCTTGCACCTGCACATACATGAACACACACATACCCCATTAGGACATTAGAATGGGAACTAGAACTTCTCTGTCAGCCTGGAGGGGGTGGAGGACAGTTTGCACATGAGGACCCTTCCTGCCCTGGACAATCATATATCATCACTGAGTCCAGCAGTGAGGAACAGCATCATTAGGCCTTTGTGTAACTGCTACTTCCTTCAGGAAGTGGCTTCTTTGGCCCCTGGATCTTCACTCTTCTGGCTCCTCCTGGCTCCCTGGCCTCTCTTCATCTTCTCTAATGATATCTAGTCTTCTCAGCCTCTTAATCCTGGGGTCTCAGAACCCAGCCCCCAAAGCTCTACTCTTTTGTGTCTCCACAATACACCTAGGTACTCTACCTAAAGCACTGCTTTCCTCAAATGGCTCTCACAGGGGGGCCCTCCCCAACCTGTTCCAGCTGCTCCTCCTCTAAAATTCCAACTGTTGTCTGGAATTTTGCACCTTCTATTTCTCCCACCTCAGCTCCTCCCCACCTGTATCCCTTCCCTCAATGGTCCTTAACAGCTTATTGGTCTTGGTGAACTGAAGTTCACTACTTGCTCCAACTGTGAACCTGAGACCCTGTGGAGTGGTTTTAATGTCTTGCTGTTCTACACAGCACCGCAGTCAGGGGTCACATCCTAGGGTTTTCCTATCTGTACCTCTAAACTACAGCTATGGACTCTCACTGCTTGATGGTTCAGTCTCCAAAAGACAGAGGCCAACTATCTCCCATTGTCACTTCTGTGCTATCACACTCCCAATGCCTCCCTGCTTGACTCAGTGGAGTGGTTGTTTGTTTGACTTTTTGAGACAGGATTTCACTGTGTAGCACAGGCTGACCTGGAACTCTTAGGTAGACCAGGTTGGCCTTGAACTTGGGCAATCCTCCTGCCTCTGCCTTCCAAGTCCTGGGACTATAGGAATGTACCACTATACCAGACTAAGGTGGCTTAAGGTAATACCTATGGCCTGCAAGGCCCACCTAATCCAACCCTGCAGCTTCTCTGATGCTATCTCTTTTCTTTGCTTTCTTACTCTGCCCCAGACACCCAAGAGCTCCTGGGCTATATGTCCAGCAGAGCCAGGACCTTTGCATCCCCCCACCTTCTGCAGGACATTCTTATCCTTGATACCTTCATGGTTTCTCCCTTACTTCCTTTACTTCTTTGCTCAATATTATATAATTGACCAGGTCTCTCATGGCCACCTTATGAAAATAACTGGACTTCCTAACTGGATGACAGTGGCAACTGTCTGCTTTGATCACTGTCATGTCCTCACAGACTAAAAGAGTCATCTGGTAGCTCATACGCTATAAGTGTTGGGGATGGATGGATGGGTGGGTGGCTGAAAGGATGAGGCAGCTTGAGTCAGAGGTCAGAGCACAGCTCTTGAGTGGGGCATCTATCCCTTTTTCTGATTTAGAAAGTGGGAAACTCAGACAGGGAGGGAGATCCTATAGAGAACTGGTGATCTGCCTTTGGACCCTTTTTCTGATTTAGAGAGTGGAAAACTCAGACAGGGAGGGAGATCCTTTAGAGAACTTGTGATCTGCCTTTGGACCCTTTTTCTGATTTAGAGAGTGGAAAACTCAGACAGGGAGGGAGATCCTTTAGAGAACTTGTGATCTGCCTTTGGACCCTTTTTCTGATTTAGAGACTGGGAAACTCAGACAGGGAGGGAGATCCTTTAGAGAACTTGTGATCTGCCTTTGGACCCCGTGCTTTCCTTCCCCAGTTTAGTCTTGGTTTGGCCACTGGACTGCCTTGGGCTCCTGGCCAGGCCCCATGCTCCCTGGACTCTACTTGGAGGCTGGCTAAAGCACATGTCTCTTTCCCAGATTTCAAGACCAATTAGCAATACCAACCTCTACGGGGCCCCTGTAGGCAGACCCTGCCCACTTGGCCCTACCTGGGATGTGGGTCACAAGCTGGGGTTGGGGGTGGTGCCGAGAGAAGAAGGAATGGTGGCTGAGACGGCCAAAGCGGTAGACTCTGGGCGTTTGAGGCTTAGAGATCTTCAACTCCTCTTGGACCAGCTCGAAATCCACAATGCCTGGGACTACAGGCTCCTTTTGGGCCCCAACATCCCTGTGGCTCCTAGGCTGATGCTCCAGCTTCTTCTCAGGCTCAGGCTCTGCCTTTGAACTGAAGGAGAAGGTTAAAGAGAGGTGAATGGTGCCTCCTCTAACTCATGTGCCTACCAGGTCCCGGGGCTCAGTGCTTATCACCAAGCCCAGTCCCAGAGGCCAAAATCTGCCTTCCTCACACCTTGGCACCCCCCATCCCATGACACCCAAAATTTCATTCCCAGAGTCCTTTCCCAGTGGTGCCATCCGGTCCCAGCAAGCCTCTGTCTTCCTAAGATACCTTGGCAGGGAGCTGGGGTCCATCTGCCAGAGTGCAAATGGAACCTCCCAGGTGCCCCGTTTTCTCCCTGAAACCAGATCTAAAATCAGAAAGAGAAGCCTCAGACCCACCTAGTCACCACACCTCTAGGAAGCTCCAAAGATCCCTTATATACATCCCTCAGGAACAGAAGGCTGGCCCCAGGAGGGGCCTCTCCCCAAGCCAAACTTCTGGCAGCCCTAAGAACCAGCTGCAGGCTATTACCCTCCCCTCTACCTTTGGGGCCATTCTTATCCCAGACTCAGCCCCCAGGGGTCAGAACCAGAGCCAAGGTTAGTGCAAGCCCAGCAAGTCATATTCCCCACAGGGTCCCTCCCTCCCAGGAGACTCGGAACTGACAACAAAACTACAGGGAGGGAAGTGTCGAGTTCTAGCTCTTTTGCTGGGCTTGGCTGGAGACTGTCTCAGGTTCCCAATACCCACCCAGTCCTGGGGATCTGAGGACACTGTGGTCTCTGCCCCTGAAGAAAGAGGTGGAAGTCAATCCAGATCCAAAGGTAGCCCAGGAGGGCCTGGTCTACCACCTGCCTAATGGCTGTCTGCACTTCCTTCTGCTGGCCCTGGCTGGAGGGAGGCCCCTTGGAGGAGTAGAGGTGGGTGCTAAGCAAGGCTTGCCTCCCCTGATTCCTGGGAGGACTTTGCTGGGCAGGCCCCAGAGGTTCTTGTGCCATTCTCTTTTTGCCTCTAGGCAACCTGTGTCTTAAAGAAAGAAAGTAGAAGGTTAACAGCCTTCTCCACTCCCAACTAACAGGAAGTAACTGGAAACCGATCACCTGCGCTCCTGCCCTGCCTCCTGCCCATGTCTTATCCCAGAAACCTGTGCTAACTCAACCATCCAGGCCCTGGCAAATGACAGCTCAAGGTGAGGAAGGGCTGCTGCCTTCCTGGAACTTGAACCTCAGTTTACCGAGTCCCCCCAAGACCGCCTTTGCCCTCCTTCCATCTTCCTTGTCACGTGGGTGTTTAGGCCCCCACCTTGCTAGTGGATGCTCAGCCAACTGGGTTTTCACCTCCGTAGCCATTGTAGGTTCCAACAGGATAAAGACTAAAACACCTAACACCAGTGTTCACGATGCTTTGGCAGGAGTAGAAACTGGAACAATTAGGGAGTAAAGGGGACAATTTTTGTTAAATTGAACACTTGTACATCGTATCTCCCAGCAGTTTCTCTCCCAGACATAAGAGAAATTCTTGCAGATGTGCAACAGGGCTTATCTATGAGAACAGTGCTATTCACATTGTCCAAAATATAAATAAATAAACAAATAAATAAATAAACTCGGTGACATCTCAGATGTCTAATGGCAGAATCCATGAGTGAGCTGGGTTACGTTCAGACCACAGGGCTTTTAGATTGTTGTGAGAAGCAACAAACCACAGGGACATGACATAGCACGGATGAATCTTACAAATATAATGCTTAGCTTGTTTCAGAAGCCCATGTATCATGAAATACACTTTAAAAATAAAGGTTCACAGGACCAGCAAGATGGCTCAGTGGGTTAAGGCACTTGCCACCAAGCCTAACAACTTGAGTTCAGTCTCTGGGACCCACATGGTAGAAGGAGAGAACTGACTCCTATAAGCTGTTCTCTGATCTCCATACATGTGCTATGGCATGCATACCCCACCCCAACCCCACATACAAAATAAAAAAATAAATGTAAAAAAAGAAACTTTTTAAAGTTCATAAGCAAACATTATCATGAACACGAGCTTAGACAATGACAGCCAAAAAGCACGGAAATGCAAAATTCCCCTAGTGGCTATTTCTGGGTGGGAGGAGGGCAGAAGAGCACACAGCAGATGTGTTAGTGGTTAACACTGTAGTTCTCTAAGCGGGTAGCACATTCATTTCAGTTCAATGTATATTAAACTAATTAAATGAAATGAATGAAACCAAGAATTATAATTAACCTAAGTCTATGAACCTGATACAAGTACTCAGCATTCTCACAGTTAATCCTCAGAATCACTGATCTGCAAGCCCTCTAAGATGATCCAGTGACACCTCTGACAGGTTAGTATAGATGGGTTGGCCTCATCTGAGGTGGCACAGCCAAGGACCAGCATCCAGGCATCTGACTCACAGGCTCCTGATCTTTTGTCTAAAGGCAGTGAGCAGAGCTCCCTTTTCAGGAAGCTTCAGGCAGGCATCCTTGATGGCAAGGACTGGGCTCTTGAGTGCTTAGATGCGTCATGATTGGAGATGGGGCATTTGGAAACCCCTGTATCCACCCAACTACAGGAAAAGGTGCTCTTTAGAACAGAGACTCTCAAATACTTTACCTATGATGATAGTAAGAAATCTATTTTTTCTTCAAGACTCAACTCACATACATGTAGTGTGTGTGTGTGTGTGTGTGTGTGTGTGTGTGTGTGCAACCTACTCAGAACTTTGGTTTTTGTTTGTTTGTTTTTTGAGACAGGTTCTCTCCATAGCCCCAGATGGCCTGGAACTACCTATGTAGATCAAGCTGGCCTAGAACTCACAGAGATTAGTCTGTCTCTGCCTGGGATTAAAGGCATGTGCCACTATGCCCAGCTTTTTTGTTTGTTTTTTTTTTACTCATTACTCTGAAACAATACATACTACCTGTGATACACATGGACACTTGCATCCTGTGCTTTGTTTTTGCTTTGTGAATGTTAGACATGACCCATTAAACTGCTCCAATAAGCTCCCTATGAGTCACCACCGCACTAGAGAAGTCAACAGGAACCTAGCAGTTTGGTCTGCCTTCTCTAGAGAGAGACACATGAGATCACTGCAGCCCATTCCTGTTTTCCCCTGCCTCTGGCCCTGGGCTCTCAGCCAAGTACAAGGGATCTGAAGGTGGCCACCAGTCTAGCCATAGGACTTCCCTGACCCCAACCCCAACCCTTAGTTCCTGTCTGGATCCAGAGCCTATTTCACTCCCTCCCCCGCAACCACTACCAAGAGGTTCCTGGACTCACCAGAAAGATGTCCACTATAGCATATGGGCAAGAAGCCCCTGGTGCCTGACCAGGAAGAGGTGAGACTAATCAAAGGCAAGGCTCATTGGAACTGTGTGCAGACCTGCTGCTTTGTGACCATGCTAAGCCCAGTGGTTGCTAGGCTACCCCTTCCCCACAACTCCAGGTCAGTTTGTAACACCCCTCTCCTCGACCCAGCTCTTCTTTCCCCTTCCTGGAGAAGCAGACAGTTCTCTTGTCCCTCTAAATTCCTCCTCCACTTTCAATCCAATGACTTTCAATAAAGACCCAGGCAAGAAGGTTGACAATGTTGTTCAACTAGCCAAGAGCAGCAAAGAATATAGCCAAGGAGGCTAGCCAGACTGGGTTCCAATTTTGCCAGCTTGACACAGCCTGATGCTGCCCCGCAGGGGCCTACCTCTGTGAGCTTGTTTCTGGGAATCAATGTTCAGGGGCAGGTACCTCTTAGGTAAAGGAGAAAAGATCAACCATAAGATCTGGAGCGTCCCATGGCTTTACTTGGTGGGTAGTGAGGTGGGAGGATTACTGAGTTTTTGTTGGGTGAGCTGCCAGCAGTGTGGACTAGTGGTAAATGTCCTCCGTTCAGATCCCCATTCTACTTAGTGATGTGACCTCAGACACTTGACCCAGTGTCTCTGAGCTCAGTCCCCATATCTCTGTAATAGAGATGGTATTTCCACTTATTGCCCTTGGGAATTTAAATGAATTAGTAGTCATTAGTGCTTTTAGAACTGTACTCTTGGTATGACTACTATCTTGTCTGTGTGTGTGAAATGATCACCCTTGCCTACTTCTGGGCTCGTTCTGAAGAATAAGCTGATAGATATGAAACACCTAATTATAAACATACAACAGATGCTCAAAAAGAGATGGCTCTGTTGGCAAAGTGCTTGCCTTACAAGCATGAGGACCTAGGTTTGAGTCCCCAGAAGCCATGTTAAAAAGAAAAGCCTGGCATGGTGATAGGACACATTTGTAATCTCAACATTGGGCAAACAAAGATAGGTGGGTCTCTGATGCTTGCTAGCCAGTTAGCCTACTTGGTGAGTTCCAGGACAGTGAGAGACTGTTTCAAGAGAAGAGTACCTGAGGAATGACATCCGAGGTTGCCCTATGACCTTTATATGCAAGTGCACGCACGCATGTACACACATACACACACACGTGTATATATGCACACACAGCAAAACAAAACAACCAAAAAGAGATGCTCAAAAAGATGATGGTGATGAAGATGATGATGAAGACTATTACTAATCACTTAGTGGAGGTAGTATTTATAGTGGGTAATTTCTTTGTCCTTGAGTGATTACTTTATTTCACACCTATAAAATGGGGTAAAGTCAATCCTTTGCCTCTGGGGCTATACTGGGATCAGAGGCCAGAAGAGACATGAACAGGCTCTGTAAGCAAGGAGGCTTGAGAAAGCTGCTGGATGCTGGCCTAGGAATAAGGTTGCTGACTCTCAAAACTGATAGGGTAGATCTGTGTCAGGGTTAGAGTCATATCAGTGCCTGGGGCTTCTAGACTCATGTGATTAAACCATGAGGTGCAATGGATAGCTAGGGGAAAACTCAAACCCATCTAATGTTCTGCTCCTACCAGATGAAGGGGGGTTCCCCATTGCAGAGGCCTCTGACCTTAGCCTTGATGCCAAAGCTGCTCTACCCACTACCCACCTGAGACAGAACATTCTGAGAAGGGTCTTTGCTTGGGCCTGTCTCTGCAGGGTTGAAGCGAACCTTTGGCAACCAGCTTGAAAGCCCCTCTCACATACCCTTGGGCAGCCTGGTGACTCTGGTGACCGCTGAGACAAGTCATACTGTTTGAAAGAGAAGAGGGAGCTTTCTTCACATGACACCCCCCCCTTTCTGGGGCTTCCAGCACCCGTGGGGATTTCCTACCATGTATGCTGACACAGCTGAGGGAAAAACCCACTCCCACCTCCCCATGGGTGCCCTTTAATGCCTCCCTTGTTTTCAGACCTCCTTGTGGGTCTGAATGCATATTGCAGCTGGGGTGAGGGAAGCAGCAGATAGTTTAAGAAATGTCTTTAGGGAGTGGGGAGGTTATAGAGGAGCTGAGGAATGCTCAGACTTCCTTCTTTGTGAAGCATCAGAGATCTGGTTAACTTGCTCAAATTGGACTTAAAACTTTCTACTCCTCTGTCTCAGGCTTTCAGTAGCTGGGATTATAAATCTGCACCACCAGGCCCAGCTTAAATCCATCTTGATACCTAATAGTGTAAGATTTTCAGCTCTAATTTTTAAGATTTCCTTAGCTTTTCTAGTTCCTTTGCCTTTCTATATAAATTTTATTTTATTTAATTTTTATTTTATGTGTATGCATGTGTTGCCTGCATGTAGGTAAGTGCATCCATGTTGTGCAATGACAGCGGAGGTCAGAAGAGGCTGTCAGATCCCCTGGGACTTGAGTTAGGAACAGTTGTTAGCTGCCATGTGGGTGCTGGGATTCAAACCCAGGTCTTCTGCAAGAATAGTCAGTGTTCTTAACTGCTGAGCCATCTCTCCAGCCCATGGTGGTATTTTTTAATTATTTATTTTTATGCTATGTGTATGAGTGTTTTGCCTGCATGTATATAAGTGTACCATATGCATACAATGCTCACAGAAGCCCAAAGAGGGCATTGGATCCCCTAGAACTGGAGTTAAGGACAGTTGTTAGCTCCCATGTGGGTGCTGGGCTAAACCTGGGTCCCCTGCAAGAGCAGCTAAAGTTTCTAATGACTGAGCCACCTCTCCAGCCCCAGTGGTAGGTATTTTTGTTGTTGTGTATTTTGTTTTCAAATAGGGTCTTACTATATAGCCTAGGGTGTTCTTAAACTCACAGAAATCTGTCTGCTTCAGCCTTCTGAGTGCTGGAATTAAAGCTGTGTGTCATTGGGCCTGGCTCTGGTGCTAGGTATTGAACTCAGGAGTCCTTGTACCTATGAGGCAGTTTCTTTGTCAGTGAGCTTTGCCTCCAGTTCCCATTCATTTGGATCTTATTTGTTTTCTTTAATCATCATTGTATAGTTTTCGATATAAAAGCCCTGTACATGTTTTGTTAGATTTTTACCTAAGTGTTCCAGGTTTGTTTGTTTTTTGGTTTTGGGGTTTTTTATTTTTATTTTTTCATGTGTAATGAGTGTTGTGTCTGCATGTGTATAAGTGCATCTGTGTCGTGCACTGCCCACTGAGGACAGAAGAGGATGTCGGGTCCCCTGGAACTTGAGTTACAGATGGTTATTAGCCACCTTGTAGGTGCTGGGATTTGAACCTGGGTCTTCTGCAAGAACAGCCAGTTCTCTTAACCACTGAGCCATCTCTCCAGCCCAGGTTTGTTTTTTTCTTAGCCACTGTCAACAGTGTTCTATTTTTATTTTTGATGCCCATGAGTACACATTGCTAGTGTATAGAAATACAATAGTTTTGTGTGTTAATTTTGAATCCTTTGATTTTGCTGAACTTATTGATTCTAGGGGATTACCTTAGACTTTCTATGTGAATAATATCTCCTGTATATAGGGATAGTTTATTCAATTCTTTCTAATCTGTATGCTTTTTATTTCTTTTGTTGCCTTATTATACTGACCAGAACTTCCAATAGTAAGTTGAATTACCCTCTCACTCAGCCTGACAATGTTCATCCTTGCCTTGTTCCCCATCTTAGGGAGTTAGGGAGTATCTTAGTTACTATTGTAATACTGAGCAAGAGGCACAGAGCAATGCCACACAGTGATGGTTGAATTAGGAGTCTTTTGTTAGCCAGAGAGGGGGCTAATGCTCAAAAGAACTCTCAGTGATGAGGGAAGGCAGAGTGGGATTTATAAAATCTAAAATCACAATTACTTCATGCCAGGGGCAAATCCAATAGCCATAGGTATGTTAGATCACTATAGTTACATCAAACTAGGGGCAAGTCAGTTAAAAAGAGGTTTTCAGTTAACAAAATGTTTCAGTTAGGAAAAACAAGTTTCTCAGAATTGCAGAGACAATGAATTGCACAGAGATGCAAGTGTAGCTGGGTGGGAGGATGTACTACCTGGACGTGCTACTGGGCTAGTTGAAAGTTTCCCAGTATTGTAGAAACAGTGTACCCCCTGACACTAGAGGTGTGGCCTTTATGGCTGGCTGGCTGCAATGGGAATGACTGGGCAAAAACACAGGGTAAAGCAAACGTCAGCTAGAAGAAAATGGAGTCAGTTTTGCCATTTCATTCCCCTGCTGGTCTTAGGGCAGAGTCAAAGTTTTGACTCAGTATCCTCACATGACCAGGTTCTTGGACCCCATAATCATGCCAGGTATGGGTTCCATCTTGTAAAACTGGCCTTAAATCCAACCAGACAAGTATTTGGTTACCCTATAACATTTGTGCCACTATTGCACTAGTGAGCATATCTTGCCAAATTAGTCATTTTTGTAGTTTGCAGGGTTCACATTTGGATAAGACTGATGATTACTTTTCTCTCCTGATAGTGTGCATAGCTTCTTTTAGCTTTTTGAAAACTAGCCAGTCAAAAAGAAGCTTTCAGATCAGTACCTGCTTGATCATTCCATGTTTTATGACTCAAGTGTGTGCTATCTTCAACAACAGAGTCTTATCAAGTTCTGAAAGGCAACCAAAAGCAATGGCAATAGTCTATAATGTTTGGCGGGGGGTCAGTGGGATCCCATTGGCCAACAACTCAAAGAGAGGTAACCCATTCCTGTATTTTATTTGATAGGATGAGGTTATATAGGTGTCTTTGAAAATAATTAAGGTCATTAATTGGAATGATGAATCAAAACAATGCAGTTTACAAGTTAACTGGAACTGTGTAACCCTTTCCTTTTCACTTAGATAGGCATAGAGGAGAGATGAAGTTTATCTCATGGTCTATACACATGTTCACAGATGATAGATTAAAGTAATTATTTGGGGTTGCTGGAGAGAAGGCTCAGTGGTTAAGAGTGTGTACATCTCTTGCAGAGGACCCAAGTTTGAGTCCTAGCACCCGCATTGGGCTGCACACAACTGCCTGTAACTCCAGCTCCTGGGAGAGCTGATGCCTTTGACTGCCAAGGGTACCTGTATTCAGGTACACATGGTTCCCCCCAATACGCAAAATTAGAACTAAAAATAAATCTGAAAATGATTATTTTTAAGTATCTAACATAGGAGCTGAGGAATTAGAGATAGGTCACTACATTGTGCTTGACCTTCCTCGCCTTGTAAGCAGACCAAGTCAATGGCTTGCTTTCATGCAGGAGACTCATGTACAAGCACACAAGTTCATTACCCATGACTTCAATGAAGGAGTCTACACAGGATACCACCTAGCTTTTGAAGGACATCTTGACAGCAGTGGATAAAGCAGCACAGGCAGATGGAACAGAAACTCAGAGATCACAGCACAAGCAAATGCTATACAGTGTGGGGACCATGCCAGGAAGAACATACACCTCTGTGTCATGCTTTTTAGTTCACTAACCAATGCTTTTACTTTCTTTGCTTTCTTATAAATTGTTTTCCTTCTTTTGGACATTATTTTTTGTTGGTCCCCTTTTGTTTTGACTTGTGTTTTTAAATTTTTATTTTTTATTATTTTAAATTATGTATATGTGTATGAAGATGAGTATGGATACCTACAGAGGGCAGATGTATCAGATCTCCCTGGAGCTGGAGTTACAGGTGGTTGTAAGCCATCTGATGTGGGTGTTGGGAACTGAATGCAGGTCTTATTTGCTGAGCTCTTAATTGCTGAGCTAACTTTCCAGCCCGTTTATAGTTTTGAGACAGCATCTCACTATGTAGATTGACCTCAGACTCATGCTCCTCCTGCCATCAGCTTCCTGAGTGCTAGGATCACAAGTGTGTACTTCATACCTAGCTGTTGGTCCTCTTAGTTACTAACATTCTTCTACTCTCTTTGGATTTAGCTTACTGTTTCTTTAACAGTTTCTTGAGATAACTAAGTCATTGATCTTTAGTTATTAATTATAATTTAAGTTATTGATATTTAGTTGAATTTCAATGCATTATATCGTTAGGGCCTTAATAGATGCATCCTAAAAGTCTTTCTAATTTATTGCAAACAAATGTGTATTAATTGCTTTTCTGTCACTGTGACAAAACACCATGACCAAGGCAACTTAGAGAAGAGTTTATTTGGGCTTATGGTTCTAGAGGGATGAGTCCATCATGGCAGGGAGGGATGGCAGCATGCGGGCATGCTGGCTGGTGCAGGAAGCTGAGAGCTCATATCTTCAACAGTTAAACATGAAGTAAAGAGGGCAAACCAGAAGTGGGACAGGCTATGAATGCTCAAAACCTGCTCCCCAGGGACATACTTCTTCCAGAAAGGCCACACGTCCTAAACCTCCACAAACAGGACCACCAACTGGGGTCCACGTGTTAAATCCATGACCCTATGAGGGACACGTCTCATTCAAACCAACGTAAAATGCTACATTAGCATAGCTTTAATTTGCCTTTTTCAATGAGCAAGCATATTTTCTTCTTGGATGATTAAGCATATTTTCATGTTTAAGTGTAATATTTTCGTGACCCATGTTTATATCTTCTGCCTATCTTCTGTTTCATTGATCTTTCTTACATGGATATGCATATTTAAGTAATAGAGAGGCGAATCCTTTGAGGGAAGAATAATAGTTTCTTCTTTGCATTTCTTCTCTGTTCATGCTTTGAACTTCTGCTGCATGGTACTCTGCTGAGGACTTGCCTCCTCTTAGAGACTGGAAACGGCAGCTTATTTTAACTCACTATGTGTCATTATGTTCTCATTTAACTCCATGAAAGTTTCCACAGAACAGAGACCACAAGCACAGCCTCCAGAGACACTCAGGTCACCAGGCTGTGACTACATGATTGTAGATAGATTTTGGCAACTTCTAGGCCTTCTCTATAAAACAGTGATGCTAGTTTTGCTTATATTATAGGCTGTTTGATAATTGCATAAGATAATGCCTATACGATCACCCAGCTCTAGGTCTGGCCCATGATAATGGCTTCATGCATGGTGTTCTGTTTTATTTTGTTTTCTTTAAATCATTGCTTACCAAAATAAACACAAATATTTCAGGAATGGTTGCTGTATTTTAATGTGATTCCCTATGAGTGTGGGAGAAAATTTTATGCCTATACACACTTGTCTCACCTGTTCATTCATTGTTTTGTGCTGGATTCTGGCGTCACTGAGTATTTTGATGAGGGCTGGCTGCTTGAAGAGTTGAATCTATGCCAGGCTTTTGAGGTACACCTACCCTGGCATTACCTGTGCCTCCACTGTCCTGTGGTCTGTGGACTAGCACAGAATGTCTAATAGCCTTTCAGAGGAGTTGGGGGGAAACAAGAAGGCATGGCTGTGGACTCCATCTATCTTCCTAGGATGATCAGATTGCCTGGCTACCTGTCATCTGAATGGGACTCTGGGTCCTGGAAGTGGCACGTGTAGGCTGGGTTAAGCCAGCATCAGAAAGTTCACTGAACTGGAAGAGCAGGCACAGAAGTGAGAAGGAGCCTGAACTTTCCAGAGCCTCTAAGGTCAGGAGCAAACATGCAGCCTTTTTCAACTTAAATGTCTCTTTTTACCTTCACCGTAGTTTTCCACTCACACTTTTTCTCAGCGCCCATTTGTCCTGATAATTAATTGTACGAATCTCCTCTGCAAGCATATAAGCTCCAAGAGGTCAAAGGTCTCACCTGTCTTGTTTGTTGCTAGGCACAGAACCCTGGCATATGCGTTAGTATGTGGGTGTGTTTGCTTTGTGCTTGACTCCTGCTACAGCACCTGGTGCTCAATATTCATTAAGTGAATGAATGAATGAATCACTCAGTCTCAGTATTTATTCAGATCTCTGCATGCCTACATCTTTCCCTCATTCTTACCAACTGTTTGCTAGTATTTGTCAACTGATCCCATCCAGTCATAAGCAGCTCCTCACTACCCAAGCTTGCTTGTACATTTTCTTTTTAAAAAATATTTTATTTATTATTTTTATTTTATGTGTCTAAGTGTATTCCCTGCATGCATGTAAGTGTACCCATGTTTTGCAGTGTTCACAGAGGACAGAAGAGGGCATCAGATGCCCTGGAACTGGAGTTACAGATGGTGGTTAGCTTCCATGTAGGTGCTGGGAACCAAACTCGGGTTGTCTGCAGGAGCAGACAGCGCTCTTAACCGCTGAGCCATCTCCCAAGTCCCAATTGCCTATACATTTTCAATGCAGTTCTGTTTGCTAGAAAGTTTTTAATACTCCAATTATGGTGGTGCACACCTTTAATCCTAGCACTCAGGAGGCAGAGGCAGATGGATCTTTATGAGATCCAGGTCAGCCTGGTCTACATAGTGAGTTCCAGGCCAGGTGGGGCTACAGGGAGTCCTTATCTCAAAAAAAAAATTCTTAATACTGAATTGTGTTTTTTCTGGAGACTTTCAGAGATTCTTGTTCTAGTCTTTATGGTCACATGACTCATGTACAAGTCTCTTTTGAAGTTGGTTCTCATGGCTACCTCCTCTTCAGGACAACTATAGAATCATTTATGAGACACAACATGAAATATGCTGGACAAAGATAAATTGACTTAGTTGTTTCAGGTCTTGTGGGCAACCTGAGAAACTGAGACAGACTGTTAAGTGTTTGGGAAATGGAGACCCAGGGGAAAGAGAGTACAAACTCACCTCCAGGACTTGGGGAGGTTTCATAGAAGAGTAGGCTGGAGGATTTGCTCCAAGCAGAAAGATAATAATCCAAGAAAAGAGAAAAACATACACAAAAGTCTAGAATGCTCAAAGCCCATGTCCTGCTAGAGAAACTCTAAGTTCTGTATGGTTAGAGAGACCAGAAGTCCCGTGTTACTCAGAGAAGTCATTTATGTTTGCTGCATCTGTCTCAAAATTCTTCAGACTGGATGATAACTGAGTTTTCACTGTAGGTATGTCTGGGGAACAGTCTCAGGGTGAGAAGGGCATAGGGGAGGAAAAAGTGGAGAGAGACAGAGGCTGACCATAAGAGGCCTTGGTCATCAAGTTCAAGATTTCCTGGTAACCAGGCTTCGAATGCCGTGTTTCTCTTTGATGTCTTCTTCCCCAAGCATGGCTGGCTTTGTGGTAGATCAGTACATCTGCTGACAGATGGTCGTTGCTATATCTTACCATGTACAGAACGTCTACCAACTAAGAGCTTTCCACTTGGCCTGGAGTGAAGTTCAGGCAACCTCTGTTGACCCTCCGTGTTGCATGTCTTGTAACTAATTCTCCACCAGCAGGCCTTGTGTTTGAGTTTGTTTTCATGGTTGTGATGTTACATCCAGAAACAGCATTGGGCAATCCCCACAGGGCCTTCTGTTCCCAACCAGAAACTTTGTAAGACTTCCCTGGAGGTGGCAGAAAGCCTAGTCTCTGTAAACAATTTGTTTTAAAGGACGAGTGTAATTTGTGTGGCTACTCAAATGAAATGAGTTTGACTGATTCTAAGATGGTATAATAGTGAGGGGATGCTACATATCTGAATAAACAGCTTGTGGAAATGAATAAATATTTAACATGCTCAAACAGGTGGTGGACAGTAAGAGTGAACTTTTGAAATATGTCTATGTAAGTGGTTTCCTCCCAGCACACCTTGTAACATTGGTCATGTTTATACCCTGTAGTTGAAAATAACAGTCCCCTCAAGCATATCCACAAAACCTAGATTCAGGTTGCTTGTCCACCAGAAAGCAGGCAGGCAGTGGCTACAGCAGGGCTCTGGATGCCTTCCAACCCAGACTCTCCACTGATGTGCAGAGAGAACATGACTGGGCATGGCCCTGGCATCTCCCCTATCTCCTTAGGCAGCTTACCAAAGTGTGGAGTGGTTCTTGATTCCCTATGTGCCACTTTGACAGAATGCCACAGTCTGGGTGATTTATAATGATCAGAAATGTATTGGCTTATGACACTGGAAGTTGGGTAGTCTAAGACAGAGAAATCGGGATCTATGGAGGGCCTTCTTACTGTGACACACTGCTAGTAGAAAGGCAAAGAGAGCGAGAGAGAACAAGAGCAGGCTGAACTTGATAATGGTAATGGTATTGGGAATTCATTCATGAGGGCAGAACTCCAATGGCCTAATACTTTTGAATTTTATTTTTTATTTTTATGTGTATGAGTATATTGCCTGCATGTATGTAAGTGTACCCATGCCGTCATGCCCATGGAGGTCAGAAGATGGTCAGAACCCTGGCCTCATCATTTCTTAAAGTTCTTACTTCCAGACAACCTCACATTGAGGGTAAAATTTCTAACACAAGACCTTTGGGGAATACATCTAAACATAGTAGGCCAGCTTGAAAAACTCAGTGTGTTCATTTGTTAATTAGGTTGTTGAAATAAACTACCACTGTGAACAAACAGGAACTTACTGTCTTGCATTTCTGAAGGCTAAAGGTCTGAGGTCTAAGGAGAAAGGTTTTCCGTGTCTCTCACCTCCTGGTGGTTTGCTGGCAATCTTATGTTCTTTGCCTTATAAAATCATTGCCTCCATTTCACATCTGTTCAAATTTCTCCTTTTAAAAGTTTAACTTTGTGTTGGAGAAATGGCTCAGTGTTTAAGAACACTGCTCTTGCAGAGGACCCAGGTTCGGTTCCTAGTACCCACATGGTGGCTAACAACCATCCCTAACTCCAATTCCAGGGAATCCAACACCTTCTTCTGACCTTTTCAGACATTACACAAATGGGTGCACTTACATGCAGGCAAACACTCATACACATAAAATTAATTAATAAATAAAAATAAAAATTTAACTTAATTTGGGCTGGAGAGATCGCTCAGTGGTTAAGAGCACTGACTGCTCTTACAGAGGACCCAGGTTTGATTCCCAGCACCCATATGGCAGCTAAAATCCATCTGAAACTCTAGTTCCAGGGGATCCTACACCCCCTTCTGACCTCAGTGGGTATTGCCTGACATGGGTGCCCTTATACACATGCAGGCAATACACTCATATACATAAAATAAAATAAATAATAAAAATTTAACTTAATTTAAAATGTATTATTATTGTATGTATATGCATGGTGTATGTGTTGGGGGAGTGGTGTGCACCTGACACAGCATGCATAGGGAGGTCAGAGGACAACTTTGTGGAGTTCGTTCTCCCCTTCCACCTTTATGAGGATTCTGGGGTATCAAACTCTGGTCATGAGACTCGGACATCAAGTATCTCTACTGAGCCATCTTTTTGCCTCCAAATTTCCCTTTTTATAAGGATACCAGTCATTTGGGGCTGGCTAGGTACCCACCCTATCCTAGCACTACAACTGTATCTGCAATGATTTCATTTTCAAATAAGGTCACAGTCAGAGGACCTGAGGGGTAGGAGTTCCACACAAGCATCTACCCACAACACTTACAATAGATGATCATAAGCAGTGACATGAGCTGTCACCCTGTTGGTTACTGTTGTAACAAACTTTGTTTCATGGGAAACCATGAAGCTAGGCATCTGATAGTTAAGGGAGAGGCACCAATTCAGCTGTGATAAGTTATAGTCCATTAGGAAATGGGGAGATAGCTTGGTTTAAAGCTTAAAGTGCTTGCTGTGTAAGCATCAGGCCCTGACTGTTCAACTCTTGCCTGACACGTGTGAGGCTCTAGGTTGGATTCCAAGCATTGTGAAAGATTAAAAAAATTAAAAGATGAGATCCTCTCTCAAAACATGTCAACCATGATGGCTCACACCTTTAATCCCAGCACTCAGGAGGCAGAGGCAGGTGGAGTTCTTTCCTGAGTTCAAGGTCAGCCTGGTCTACAAAGTAAATTCTAGGCAAGTTAGAGCTATGTAGTGAGACCCTGTCTTAAAATAAAGACAATGAATAAATGAGGACTATAGATTAGTAAATAAAATAGAATTTATGGATCTATTGCTGAGAAGGTTTCTGTCTCAAAAAACTGAGCTACTGGTACCCTAGTCTATTTGAAATTGTGGTGTCAAGGCTGGTGAGGTGGCTCAGTGGTTCAGAGCCCTGGCTTTCCCAGCACATAGGGTATCTGATGCCCTCTTCTTGTCTCAGTGGGCATGCATGCACATGGTACATTTACATGCATGTAGGCAAAACACTCATACACATAAAATAAAAATTAAAAAATTTTAAATTGTAGTGCCCATGACTAGCCCTAAACTCCATTCTCTATTTCTGTATTCTACTTTTCTGCTCTCATTGGCATGACCCTAGTACCCTCTCACTCACTATATATATATAGTTTGCTTATTTATTATGCTTTTCTGTCTGTTCCCTCCCCCTAGGTTGGGGGCAAGGATCTGTTTTACTCCATGATACACCCCAAACCCAGGACACTGATAGCATTTAATAGTTGAAGCAGTGAATGACTGAGCCTAAGGCTTACATTTCCAGATGGCAGATCATATGACCTTCTTGGGTCCCTGAAGGTAGGTGCCTTGGCCACACCTGGCCCTACACATCTGTGAGTGCTGACCTACATGCCAGGCCCTCCTTCTCCCTTGTCTTTGGCCCCACTGGCCTTTCTGCTCCTACCAATGGTCTGAGCAAGTACAATTTGCTCAGCTGGAATCTTTCCCTGCCTGCCTCTGCCTAGCTAACTCTGGGTTGTTAGCTTGGACTGTCCTTGATCCCTCTGCCCAGGTCAATTCCACTCATCAAGGAGAATAACTGACCTTAGATTTAAAAAAAAAAAAAAAAACATACTGGAGAGTATTCCTCACTTTCAATTTTGACATGTGTGTATGTGTATAGGGGTGTGCTCATTTGTGTAGAGGCCAGAGGTTGACTTTGGTGTTTACCTTAATTGTTCTCCACCCTATTTTTTGAGACAGGGTCACCTACTGAACCCAAAGCTCACTAATTCAGCTAGACTGACTGACCAGTAAACAGTAGGGATCCTCCTGTCTCTGCCTCCCCAGTGCTAGGATTACAGGCACACACAACTGCACCAAGATTTTTCATATGGGTTTTAGGAGATCAAAGACAGGTCCTCATGTTTGTGAGGCAATTACTTTACTGACTGAGCCATCTACCCAGATTGTTTGTTTGAGGCAGAGTCTCACTATGTAGCCCTGGCTAGCTTGGAACTTGCTTTGTAGACCTGGCTGAACTCAAACCTCCCAAACCAGCCTTATTAGTCTCATCTTTTTAAAAATAATTTTTATTTTAATTTTACCTGTATAAGTGTTTTGCCTGCATGTGTGTAAGTGTATGCGTTCATGCAATACCCTTGGAGGCCAGAGACTGAGTATTGGCTCTGGAGTTAAGAATGGCTCCTAACTACCATGTGCATGTTGAGAACCAAACCCAGGTCCTCTTTAAGAGCAGCAAGTGCTCTTAACTGCTGAGCCACCTCTCCAGCCCTCCTACTTGAGGGATTTTGCATTTAGTCTTTAAAGACATAAATGGCTTTTATCCCCCTACAGAGATGGATGACCACTGGCTCCCCTGACCTCTGAGCTGTAGATACAGGTGCCACCTTGCCTTCCTAAGCCCAGCCCCTCTGAGTCACTCTGGAAACTGGTTCTACAGGGCAGGCCAGGAGAAACTATGCTCAGGTTTGCAATAAATTTATTGGTCCTCTGTTTACCAAGGACTTAGGTTACTCTAGGTCTCTTCAATAGGCCCCATCTGTGCCAACAAGGCAGGGAGCCAGCTTGGCCTCCTAGGGCTCTGGCTATACTGTTCATGGCCCCAGCAGGATCTGGACAGACACCTCCCCAGACAAATGATTGCGTGACAGGAGCCGTTCATAAGAACCTGGGGATAGCAAGATGAAATTACCAAACAGAGACTTCTGGAAAGTGAAGCCCAAGTAGGTCAGAGAGAATGCTAGATTGCAGATATAAGGAGTAGTTCCTTCTCTCTACCCAATCATTTTATTTTCTCATTTTTTGTGTGTGGGCAAAGGGAGTGAGATGGGCTCATATTGTGTAGCTCAAGTCTGTAATTAGAGAGCTTCTTGCCTCAGTTTACCAAATGCTCAGATTACAAGCTTGTACTATCATACCTCACTACCTACCCAATTTTGAGATGAGGAAATTGCAGCAAGGGTAAATGTTAAGAGAGGGTAAACGAGGCATCCAAAGCTGCACAGCACATACTCTCAAAACCAGTGCAAGAAACAACTGTATTTTCTGGGTCTGGGTTTTGGGGCTAGAATGTCCTGTAGTCTCTACCAGCTACAGGACACAGGAATAGATGCACAGAGGTGTAGGAAAAGATGAAGTAGAATTTAGCAGCTCTTAGCCAGAAGTGGACAACACATACATGGCCAGGCCCTCACTCATTCACTCTATAGGAGAATCCCAACATGTGGACTTTGAAAAGCTCTTTTCAGGCCGGGCATAGTGGTATACATCTGTAATCCCAGCACTTGGGAGCTGGAGGTAGGAACACTTAGGAGTTCAAGGCCAGCCTTGGCTACAAAGTGAATTTGAGGCCAGCTTGAGCTACAGGGATTCTCTTTCTCAAAACAAAACAAACAAACAAACAAACAAAAAAGCAAGCTAGTGGCATACAACTTTGATCTTAGTATTTGGGAGGCAGAGGCAGGTGGATCTCTGTGAGATCGAGGCCAGCCTTTCTTCATAGTAAGTTTCAGGCCAGTTGGGGCTACAGGGAAACCCTGTCTCAAAAAAAAACAAGCAAATCAAAAACACCCAAACATACATAAACACACGGACACACAGACACAGACATAGAACATATGTAGACACACACACATACACACATACACACACTCACCTCCCACCCCAAAGAAAAGCTCCTTGTGGTTTTGACTATTCAATAGTAGGCAACAAGCACTGGCTAGGAGAATTGTTTTGTTTTTTCTGACTTGAGGAGCATTAGGCCATCGATGTTGAAATGAGGCTGTGCTAGTGTGTATTCCTGTCTCAGTGCAGTGGTTCTACTTCCTCTGCAGCACCCTGGAAATGAGGAAACTTGTGGTAACCACAGGTTGGAATGGTTCCTCTGGAATTCAGTAATAGAACAAAGTCCCTCACAGAGAAGCCTTGTACATCTTTCAATTTTCTGGAACATTCCAAGGCAGAGGATCCAAAGTTAGCTTCACTTTTCATACAACAAGTAGTGTTTTATTTCTTTTTGTTGCTGATTTTTTTTTGAACTTGTTAGGTGGAGCCAGCCACACAGCTGGCCCTGTTGCTGATTTTTATGTGTATGAGTGTTATGCCTGCATATATATAAGTGCACTTGTGTTGCGCCATGCCCACAGAGGACAGAAGAGGGTTAACCGCCACCATGGGGGTGCTGGGATTTGAACCCAGGTCTTCTGGAAGAACACCTAGTGTTAACCTCAGAACCATCTCTCCAGTTCCTTTGTTGTTGTTTGAGACAGGGTCTTACTGTGTAGTCCAGGCTGGCTTAGAACTTGCTATATAGCCAAGAACAGCTTCAAATATGGGATCCAGTGCCTTTGTCTCCCATGTATTGGGGTTAGAAGGGCCCACTACCATTCTTGGTAGTGGTATTTTACTTTCGGGG
>NW_008341050.1:2823027-2825162 GCF_000622305.1 Nannospalax galili | reverse complement strand
GGGCATTATATATGTATTATATATGTACTTTTTGAGACAGAGTCTTACTATATAGCCTTAGCTAGCCTGGAGCTTGCTATATAGATGAGGCTGGCCTTGAACTCACAGAGATCCACCTTCCTGGAATTAAAAGCATATGCCACCACACCCAGCTGGGCCATGGTTTTTTTTAAAAATGATTTTTTTAAATGTATTTTTATTTTATGTGTATGCGTGTTTTGTCTGCATATATGTAGGTGCACCTGGGCATTCAGTGCCTGCAGAGGCCAGAAGTTGGTGCCTGATCCCTGGAACTGGAGTTTCAGACAGTTGTTAGTCACCTTGTGGATGCTGGGAACTGAATCAGATCCTCTGCAAGAGCAACCAGTGCTCTTAACCACTGAGCCATCTCTCCAGGCCCTTATTTTTAAATTTTTAATTATGTGTATGTGTCTGTGTATGTATGTGCAAGGAGGTACAGGAGTTGTTGGAGGCCAGAAGAGGTTTGGAACTGGAGTTGCAAGTAGTCGTGAGCTGCCTGATGTGGGTACTGGGAACTGAACCAGGGTCTTCTACAAGCATTGCTCTCAACTGCTGAGCATCTCTCCAGACCTTTTTGGTCCTGATGTTCTTATTTAGTTTTCCAGAAGTACAGCTACCATGTTGAAAGTTATTGAAAGTTGCATTTACATTACCTTTCATTGTGTTTGGAATTTTGTCAACTCTTTAATGATTTGTTTCTTATTTGTGTGTGTGTGTGTGTGTGTGTGTGTGTTTGTGTGTGTATGCAGGTGCCTGTGGGGACCAGAAGATGGCCTCCCCTGGAGGTAGAGTTACAGGCGGTTGTGAGCCCCCCCACCCCCAACCTGGGTGCTAGGAATGAACTTGGGTCTTCTGCAAGAGCATCCAGGTTCTCTTAACTGAGGTGTCTTGCCAGCCCCCAAATTTTTATCAACTTGATAAAAAAAAGATTTTTTTTTCTTATTTTATGTATATAAGTGTTTTACCTGCATGTATGTATGTGTACCTTGTGCATGGAATGCTTGTGGAGGCCAGAAGAGGGTATCAGATTCCTTGGAACTGGATTTACAGATGGTTGTTAGCCACCACATAGGTTATGGGAACCAAACCCCGGTACTCTTAAACTGCTGAGTCATCTCTCTAACTCCTTGTCAACTTTTAATGCATAATTTTGGACAATCACATGTCTCATGACAAAAATGCTCCATGTAGTAATCTAGTCACCAAGACCCCACCTCTGTCTGGCCTGCATGTGTAGCTTTCCTCTTCCTGATGATAGTGTGTGGTTATATGATAATCCTACTTTAGTTCTATTTATTTATTTTTATTTTATGTGTAGGAATGTTTTACCTCCATGTATGTAGGTGCATCTTGTTGTGCAGTGCCTGTGGAGGCCAGAAGATGGTGTCAAATCCCCTGGAACTGGGATTATAGATGGTTGTTAGCTGCCATGTGGGTGCTGGGAACCAAACTTCAGTCCTCTGGAAGAGCAGGCGGATCTTTGTGAGTTTGAGGCCAGCCTGGTCTACATAGTGAGTTCCAGGACAGCTGGGGCTACAAGGAGACAAAAAAAAAATTACATTTGTGTGTGTGTGTGTGTGTTTTTGTGTGTTTGTGTGTGTGTGTGTGTGTGTGTGTGTGTGGGAGAGAGAGAGAGAGAGAGAGAGAGAGAGAGAGAGAGAGAGATTGTGTGCTACTACAATGTATGTTCAGAGGACAGCTTTTAGAAGTTGCTTCTCTCCTTCCACCATGTAGGCTCCAGAGATCAAACTCAGGTCATCAGGCTTAGAGTCAAGCACCCTTACCTGCTGAGCCATCTCCCCAGCCCAGCTGTATGACTCTGAAATATGCAAAGAGGTTGGACAGTGTGATTGTGTTGCCCCCTTTACCTCAAAGAACAGTGAACACACTGGCAGTGAGTGCTGTGCCTCTTCCTCACATCTCCCCACCTGGCTGGCAGTGAAAAGGGCTTGCAAAGAAAGATGCAAAGATGCTTGGTGAGAGGACATAGAAATCTAGACTCAAATCTAAGCTGTCCAAGGTGTCCTGCAAGCTGTGACATGCAGTTTAATCAGTGTCTTTTTGTTGTTAAAATGATTTCAGTTATTGGAATGTTTTTAAATCTGTGGGAATGT
>NW_008341050.1:2793632-2822803 GCF_000622305.1 Nannospalax galili | reverse complement strand
TTTTTTTGTTTTTTAAAAAAATAACTCTTTTTTTTTTTTTTTTTTTGATGTTTTGTACATGGTAGGCATCTTTGGGAAAGGTGGGGCTTCCTTGGGAAATTAGTCTCAGTTTTCTGAGGGCTTGGTCATAGTGGCTTTGGGAATCAGTACCTAGGACATGACCCTGGGAGGCCCGGGGGCCACTCAAGCCATGTGTGTTCAGTGACTCACTGACCCTTGGGCTCTTGTCACATAGCAGTGCTCAGCAGTGCCTAGGCACTTGCTTCGTGCTGTGAACACTCCCATGTTCATCCTCTTGGCTCCTCTCCCTTTAGGTGGAATCTGTCCAGCCTGCTGTTGGAGCTGTTTGCTTGTTTCTAACCCTTGCCTGGGCATGCTGGGCTTTGTGAACTCATAGTTGGTTTCCTGCGGGTGGCTCTCTTAGGGACCATTCCTTTCCAGTAGGAGCACAAATGCCATACCTCATATCTCCCCACAGCCCTGTCCTGGCAAGAGCTGCCAGAGAAGGTCCCCAGCTGAACAAGCGGTATCAGGAACAAAAGGGGGCATGGGAAAAGGAGGAATTCTTGCTTTGTATGTGTTTATGTATGTGTACATATGTATGGGGTAGGTATCACTCACTAGGCCATGGGTGGCTGTCTTTTTAAATAAAACCATTTTTGCTGGTGTGAGTGCTTTTCACAATTGGTAGTGCCTCCCAACCTAAATGAAACCACAGAGAGGAAACCCCAGAGTGTCTTCTCCCCTTCCCCCAAGCCTTCTGCATGAGCAGGAAGTTCAGCTCTTCCTTAGTTCCTAGTCGCATCCAATTCCTTACAATCTTCTGTTATCTTGGAAAGGTGACATGATATCATGGTGCTTGGGGACATTAGTTACTTCCTTCACACACAGATACATTTTCTTCATTAGCCTCCTTAAACGATTACAAACAAACATACATCTCAGTGAGAACATTGTGCTTTCTCTGCAAACAAGGCCTGGATTTCACTATATCATCTGGGGAGCTTGTTAAAATGTAGGTAGGTTCTGATTCAGGAGGTCTGGATCGGGGGTCCAAATCCCTGTCTTTCTAACAAGCTCCCAGGTGATGCCAAAGCTGTTCTTGGGAAATGACAATTTGCTTATGGCTCTAGGCAGCCCCACCTCTGCCACACCACAGTCAGCTAAGTTCTCCCTAGTGTTATTCTGTACATCAAAGGTCTATGGGCTGGGGGCCCTAAAGTTTCAGTTTCAGTCTCTCTCTGTCTCTCTGTCTCTGTCTGTCTCTGTCACACACACACACACACACACACACACACACACACACACACACAGCCTCAGGGACTAAGAGAGTGTAAGCCTGCAAGCTCAGACCTGTGTTGTAGTCTAGACTCTGCTGAGAACTGTCAGGGGTTGATTCCCTCTCTGGGCCTCAGTTTGTATGTATTCTCTGGGGTTGATCATACAAATAGCTGAAGGCCCTTTCATGCTAACATTCTTTGTTTCTAATTAATTAACATGCATAATCAGCAAGTCTCTCTGAACTCCCTTCAAGTCTGAAGCCTTAGTTTCCCAGCCAAACCCCACCCCACCTTGTGTGTCTTCGAAAGGTCCTTACCTTTTCTGGTCTCAGTGCTCTTGTTTTTTATCAGTTGTAATTGCCGGGGTGAGAGTCACCTGATCTGGACAAGCCAGGACAGAAACTGAGCACAAATATAAAGATGCTTAGCATAGTTCTTGATAAGGCTGAAGTAGTTTGTGTTTCTGGGAAGAATCAGACACTTATTCTATGTCAGGATGTGGGGAGAAATAGGACATTACCTTCCAGTTCACCTGGTTCATGGATTTTAGATTACAGAATGAGGGGTTGGGGGATAACTCTGGAGGTAAGAGTGCTTGTTGTACAAGCATGAGGACTTGAGTTCAAGTCCCCAGCACCTTTGTAAAAAACCGGGCATGGTCATGAGCACCAACACCATGGAGAGGCTGAGACAGGAGGATCACCGGAGTTTGCTGGCTTCCTGTCTACCTCCAGGTTCAATGTACGACTCTGTCTCAAGGGAATAAGGGAAAAGGTGATAGAGCAGGACACCTACATCCTTCTCTGGCCTCTGCCCTTTTACATGATGTACATAGCCATACAATCCACATATACACAGACAATATTCTGAACTAGCAAAATGATTCCACACATATGTGGCAGCTAAGGAGAGGAGTTCGGGGCAGTTCCTATGGTCTGAAGAAGTAAAAACAGGTCGGGGATGGAGTGTGGGGAAGATGGACCTGATGTAACTCTTTTTTAAAAAAATATTTTATTATTTTATTTTATGTGTATGAGTGTATTGCATGCATGCATGTTTAGTGCACCCGTGTCATGTAATGCCCACAGAGATCAGAAGAGGGTGTCAGATTCCCCAGTACTGATGGTTATTAGCCACCATGTGGGTACTGGGAGTCAAACCCATGTCCTCTGCAAGAGCAGCCAGTGCTCTTAACCACTGAGCCATCTCTCCAGCTCCTGATAAAACTCTTGAAGAGCAGGCATTGGAAAGGGCCCCACAACATTGTCTATCTCACAACACTGAAAAGGCAGTGAGAGAGGCAGAAGTGTGGGGTGTCAGTGTCTAGATGGTGGAGATGCCTGGGACTTTTGGTGTTATGAGGGTGAGAAAGGCCCCAGATAACCTGCCAGACTTCTTCAGGATCTTAACCACTCAGGTAGACTGAAAGGTGTTGGCACAGGGTGCAGAGCAGGGCAGCTGTGATGGCCAAGTATTTCATCCTAAAAGCATTGGACAAAGATAAGGATGGTGATAATAATGAAGCCCTCATTTGAGTATCATAGTTTTTCAAGGGGATAGAATTGGGTCCCTTCATTGATGACATTTTTGTTTAGATCTCAAGATTCCACCAAGTATCAAAAGTGCATACTGTGTGTAAGTCATTCACATAGGGCTGCCTTCTGCTTCCACTGAGTGTCATGGTAAGAGTAAGTCATGGAAAGTCTATATGAGAGGTTATTTTTATCTGGTATCAAGGTCATCTTTATGACCTCGATGGGCTCTTTCATTAGAACATGAGCTGATTCCCAACACTGCTCCTGAAAATACCATTTTTGCCCAACGTTTATGCTATCTGCCCTCCATTTTCTTTGAGGGAGTGAAGGCTAGGGGTGAAAGCTATTTGGATTAACCAAGTTGACATGTTTTTCATCGGATACCATTAATCTTGATGGAAAAATCAATTCTCTAACCCTTTATCTCTTGATAAAAGGCCAATTCCTTGTTCACGCAGTAAAATCCCAAAGTCTTCCTCTAACGACTCAGGTTAAGTGGTTGCTCACATCAGTCTGCAGGCCCACCCAGGCTTGAAGTGACCAACTGTGTCCAGAATGTTGTGGAGAGGTTAGAGCTCAGCTCTCAAACTTGTAGCAATCTTTTTGTATTAGCCTTCTGAATGCTGGGATAACAGGTGTGAACCACCACACTAGGCTCAAGGTACTTATTTATTTCTTTACTTTAAAGATTTTTTTAAAAAAATTTATTATTTTTATTTTATGTGTATGCGTGTATTGCCTGCATGTAGGTAAGTGCACCATGTTGTGCAATGCCCGTGGAGGTCAGAAGAGGCTTTCAGTTCCCCTGGGACTGGAGTTATAGACAGTTGTTAGCTGACATGTGGGTGCTGGGATTCAAACCCGGGTCTTCTGCAAGAATACCCAGTGTTCTTAACCGCTGAGCCATCTCTCCAGCCCCTACTTTAAAGATTTTTATTTTTACTTGTGTGTGTGTGCCTGCAGAGGCCAGAGGAGGGTGTTGGAGCTGGAGTTGCAAGTAGTTGTGAACCACACTATGGGGGTGATGGGACCAAAGTCCATGAGCCATCTCTCCAGCCCTCTCAAGCTACCTTAAAAAAATATATATATATCTACATATATATCTACATATATGTATATATATATTTTTTAATTTTTACTTTATGTGTATGGTGTCTTGCTTGCATGTATCACATATGTAAGTGCATCTGTGTCCTGCAATCCCTATGGAGGTCAGAAGACAGTGTCGAATCCCCTTGAACTGGAGTTATGGACAGTTGTTAGCCACCATGTGGGTGCTGGGAACTGAATCTGGGTCCTCTGTAAGAGCAGCCAGTGCTCTTAACCACTGGGCCATCTCTCCAGCCCCTGAAGCTACCTTTTAAAGCAATCTTCTTTCCATGCCTATAATTACAGCACTCGGGAGTCTGAGGCAAAAGGCTTGCTTCAAGTTTAAGGTCAGTTTGCTTGGTACACCACAGAGTGAGAGTCTGTCTCAAATACCAACCAACCCCAAAACGGCACAGCATGGTGGTGCACATCTGCAGTAGTCTCAGTGCTTGGGAGGTGGAGGCAGGAAGACTGAGGGTTCAAAGCCATCCTCAGCTACATGGTAAGTTCGAGACCAGCCTACGCAATTTAGTGAAACCCTGTCTCACAAACTAATTAAATAAATTAAAAGGTAGTCTGAAAGAGAAGCTGGTAACCAGCAGGAGCAGCCACTGGCCCTAAGTGAGCCCCTCTGACACCTTCCCAACCTGGGCACGGCCCTGCCCGGCCAGCAGGCGGCGCGCGTGCGCCGTAGGGCGCAGCGTGGGGCCGGCCGCCCAGTGTCGGGACGTGCGCGTGTCCGCCCACTGCTTCGAGGCCGCGCACGCCTGGAGCTCGGAAGGCGGGCCGGGCCTTCGAGGGGCCACTTCCGGGAGGGGCGGGGCCGGGGGAGGCCGACCTCCAATCTCGGCGAGGCGGCGGAGCCTGGCCTTGTGCCCCAGGGTCAGTAGTGCGCCTGGGAGAGACTTGGGTGGAGGCGCTGCGGCGAGGCCGTAGAAGGAGCGGGAAGGAAGGAAGGAGCGGGCGTCCTGAGGAGGTGGAGGGGCCGTGCGGGCTGCGGGGTGGGCAGGCCCAGGGCAACTGGGATGGGACCGGAGGCTGAGGGGAGCGGGGCTGAGGAGAGCGGGGCTGAGGCTGAGGAGAGCGGGGATGAGGGGAGCGGGGCTGAGGAGAGCGGGGCTGAGGGGAGCGGGGCTGAGGCTGAGGGGAGCCGGGCTGAGGGGAGCGGGGCTGAGGCTGAGGGGGGGGGGTGAGCGGGGCTGAGGCTGAGGAGAGCGGGGCTGAGGGGAGCGGGGCTGAGGCTGAGGGGAGCCGGGCTGAGGGGAGCGGGGCTGAGGCTGAGGAGAGCAGGGCTGAGGGGAGCGGGGCTGAGGCTGAGAGCGGGGGCTGAGTGCAGTGGGGCTGAGGCTGAGGGGAGCGGGGCTGAGGATGAGGGGAGCAGGGCTGAGGGGCTGAGGAGAGCGGGGACTGAGTGCAGTGGGGCTGAGGCTGAGGGGAGCAGGCCTGAGGGGAAAGGTGCTGAGGCTGAGAGGAGCGGAGCTGAGGGGAGCCGGGTTGAAGGGTGGGTCAGAGGAGTTGTGGGACCCTGTGGAGGCTAGACTTGACTGAAGGTTGTGTCCCTGGCCTCTAGTGGGGTTCCCCTGGTGGCAGTGTGGGCTTTTGATTTTCTCGGCCTGGCCTAGAGCCTCAACCTCCCTGGGAATCAGCCGCCCTCACAGTCCAGTCCAGCACAGTTCACACATCCAGTGGTCCACACATCCAGCAGTCCACACATCCAGCCATCCAGTTGGCACATCCAGCGGTCCACACACCCAGTGGTCCACGCACCCAGCGGTCCACGCATCCAGCGGTCCACACATCCAGCAGTCCACACATCCAGCGGTCCACACATCCAGCAGTCCACACATCCAGCCATCCAGTTGGCACATCCAGCGGTCCACACATCCAGCAGTCCACACATCCAGCCATCCAGTTGGCACATCCAGCGGTCCACCCACCCAGCGGTGCACGCATCCAGCGGTCCACACATCCAGCCATCCAGTTGGCACATCCAGCGGTCCACACATCCGGCGGTCCACACACCCAGTGGTCCACCCACCCAGCGGTGCACGCATCCAGCGGTCCACACATCCAAGCCAGGCATCCAGACAGGTGGGTGGGACAGTTTCAAGTTTTAGAAGTAAACAGACCTGTTTCCATTTTACAGAGGACATCGGAGGATCCTGGGAGGCAGGAGAGGAAGATGCCAACTTCCGACCTTCTCACACTGGTGAGCCCTTATGTACATTCCCCTCCTCAGACGACCCTGTCCCCTAACTCTTTAATCTTTACTCCAAAGGAAATGAGTGTGGTGATGTCCCCTCTGATGATGTCCCCTCTGATGATATCCCCTCTGATGATGTCCTCTCTGAGGTGTGCTTGCTTTGGGTAAAAGGTTTCAGTCAGTTGGGGTTAGTGATCAGGATGAGTCCATTGGCAGTATGTACAAATACAGTACATGCAGAACTTAAGCATTTGGAGACTCGTTCAGAGTCCTTGCTGGTGGTGGTCAACCCTTTCTGCTTTTCCCACTAGAGTAATGTTTTGTTTTTGTGAGACAATCTTGCTGTGTAACCCTGCGAGGCCAGGAACCTACAACATGCACGGCCTTGAACTGTCACCATCCTTCATGCCTCTGCCTCCTAGTGCTGGGACTTCAGCACACCTGGCTTCTTGTTCTTTTGAAATAGGCTCCCCCCTCTCACCCTCCCAACACCAAGCTGGCCTCATTCTCATGGCAATCCTGCATCAACCTCCAAGTGCTGGGATTATAGCCACATGCCCAGCTTGTTGTTTTTTGAGGCAGGTTTCCCTATGTACCCTCTGATGGCCTTGAGCTGGCAGTCCTCCAGCAGCACCAAGCTGGGCTCTTTTTGAGACAGTATATCTCACTATGTAGACCAGGTTTGCCATGAACCCTATGTGTAGCTGGAGCTGACTTTGAACTCTGTATACAGCAGGCTGTCCCTGTTCTGCCTCCTGAGTGTTGGAGTGGTTTTGAAACTCGTGCCTTTGATCAGGGTCTGCCATGTGTTAATTTATACGTATTTGTGTCTTTGTGGGTCTCTGGAAAGAGCTATTGTATCTTACTTGACTAGAGATGAATAAATACCTGTGTTGGTGTTCTGAATTCAGGGACTAACTTAGCAAATGCTTAGACTAGTCTTGAATTTAAGTTCTTTTGTTGCCTGCTTTGAGGCTGTTTCTGCTGATACCTTGTTAGATGGTTGTGGGGTTGTTTTTTCTTTTTTTCTGAAGATACGGTCTTGTTCTGTAGCCTAGGCTGGCCTTGAATTTGGGGCAGTGCTGGGATTACAAATATGAGCCATCCTACTCAACTTTCTGCTGACTTCTTTATGTGCTGTTTTTTAATTTTCATAACTTTATTTTTTGAATTTTTAAAATTTTAATTTTTTTAACCAAGAAGGGAGAATAGCATTGCCAAATGTGAATTTACCAAAATGACATTTTATACATTTATGAGTCCTTATAAGGTTCTTACTATGAAAATTGTGAGGAGCCTCAGAGCTTTCAAATAGCAGTATCAAAAAGTATCTGGGTTTTTTGTTTAATATAAAGACATTTTCCTGGGTCTGACATCTCCTTGTGCAGTATCAGTGACTTAAGAGCAATTTCTTTTTCTCTTTACTTCCCTGAGAGTTATTTTTATAACTGAGATATGACAAAAACTAGCAGGGAGGTTTTCTTATAGCTCGTGCTGACTTCCTATAGTGGCAGGAGGATAAGGAAGAGGGAAACTAAGTTGTAATTCCCTCAAGTTTGAGGTGGAGAGCAAGGATGATTTCAGGTGATGTGTGAGAGACTGAGGAATACTTGATTAATCCTCAAGAGCCTAATGAAAAATTTGTCTTTAAAATAAGTTCTTGTTCCAAATTTCATGAATTTTTCAGTAGGCAATTATTAATTGAAATTTTTTATTACAAGAGCATTATGCCAGAAATGTTGGAAACTAAAGAAAGAAAAGGAAGTGAACCTCTCCATCTTTTTAACCTTCTTGCAATAATTCATCACCAAGAGGTAATTGGTGTTGGCCCATCTTAAATAGCTAATGCATAATGGTTCCTAACAATTGGGAGTTTCTGCCTTTCCTCTTAAAGATCTGTACATGTATATAAATGATGGATTCCTATGCAGAAGTAGGATATTTCTCCATGTAAGGATTTGTTTTTGTTTTGGCATGGAAGGCAATGAATTAACTTTTAAGTCTGAGCAGTGATTGCATTTATTTAGTATATTAACTTTGGAATTGGTTTGTTTTGAAATATTTCTCTTGCTGTTGTCATACCTAGTGATTACTTCCTGATAATCTAGAATGGGAATTTTTTTTTTAAGCCGGGCATAGTGGCGCATGCCTGTAGTCCCAGCACTTGGGACGCCTTGTGAGTTCAAGGCCAGCCTGGTCTACATAGTGAGTTCTAGGACAGCTGGGGCTACAGGGAGACCCTGCTTCAAAAAGACAGAAAAAAAATTTTTTTTTAAGAAATTATTTAATAACCACATGATTAGAAGTATTTCATTACAGCGTTAACATATTCACTAACCATTTCCAGAGCAAAGATACATCCCTTTCAATATTGACTGTAAATTTTTAGGTTCACAGTTGAATTAATACAGTTATACAATATTGAACTCAGTATAAACTCTGTAAAACATAAAATTGAATGAAGTTTTAACCTTTAAGAAAGATCTCCATTTCATTTTAAAATATACTGTTTCATACAGAAAAACTCATTTTTAATGCTACTAACACTTAGATGTTTGCACATGCGTCTCTAATCTCTATGTACCTGATTATTACTAGTCACCATCGATTACTTTCTAAGATCCACCTAAGCATGGATATAAAATCATTGGGTAGATTTCAATGGTAATGTGTTTCACCTCTACTAATTAACATGGAGCAAATTTTTATGTTTCTTCCTCAAATATAACTCATTTTTTAAAATTTGTTGATTTTTTTTTTTTTGTATTTTATACAGAACATCCCAAACAATTTTATAGAATGGGAATTTTATTCTGCATGTTTCTGTAAGGAGTTGACATAGATATGAATGGTTCTTGACAGTCATCATTTTCTGAAGATAACTTACAGATTGCATGAAGTGCTTTCATTGGAGAAACTGTCACCTCTTTCTGGGTTGTAGTGTATGGGGCTAAATGGAAAAAAAAAAAAAAAAAAAGACAGACCAGGGCTAGGTTTTCAGTGGGATACTACATTTAATCATGATCTAACTTCAAGGTTCTCTGTGGTTTTTGCAACACATAAGACAAGTTGACCCTTCAACTGGGAAAAAAGGACTTAAATGAATTGAAAAACAGTCTCAATCCAGGGAAATGTCTCACAGTATTTCACATTAAAAACTGTGTGTGTGTGTGTGTGTGTGTGTGCATGTGTATGTGTGCATGTGTATGTGTGTATGGTGTTGGGGATTGACGTCTTGCACATGCTAGGCAGGTGCTCTAGCTATATCCTCAGCCCTTGTTTTACTTTTTATTTTTGGACAGGTCTCACTAAGTTGCCCAGGCAGGCCTTGAACTTGCAATCCTCCTGCTTACCAGGCCCAATTTAAAAACAATCTTAAAAGTCACATGAAGGCCAGGCATGGTGGCACGCGTCTTTAATCCCAGCACTCCAGCACTTGGGAGGCAGAAGTAGGCGGATCTCTGTGAGTTCAAGGCCAGCCTGGTCTACATAGTGAGCTCTAGGACAGCTGGGGCTACAGGGAGAGTCTCAAGACAAAAAAAAAAAGTCATTTGAAGAGCTTCTAGTTATTGCACATGAATGTTTTTCAGAGTGTCTTAATAAATATTTGTTCAGTCACTCATCCCTTGTGCTAGCAGAATAAGATAAACAAAAGGTAGGAAATCATATAAAGTGGATTCTGGAATAATAGCAGAGTTCTTACAGCTCATTACATATTAGATACAGAGATGGTATACATACTCATTAAGTTAAAAAAATTTTATTTTATGTGTATGAGTGTTTTGCCTGCATGTGTATAAGTGCACTCATGTTTAGTGCCCACAGAGGCCAGAAGAGAATATCAGAGCCCCTGGAACTGGAGTTACAGAGGATTGTTAGCCGCTATGTGGGTACTAGGAACTGAACCTCTGTAGGAACAGCCAGTGCTCATAACCACTGAGCCATTTCTCCAGCCTCACTCATTAAGTTTTTATCAAAAACTTTAAAAAATAAGCTGATATCCTCCTTTAATAGTTGAAAAACCAAACTTAAAGTTTGTATCACAGCAGTTAAATGGTAGAAGCCATTTTACCTCAAGTGGAATGACTTCAGAGGATCCCTCCCTTTTACCTTTGTAACACTGCCTCTGGGCCATGTTCCTGGTAAAGGACAGAGGTTGCTGATCATTGTGGCTGGTAGCAGAGAAAGGATGGAATTATTTTGGGGGCACTTTGGGAACATGTAGGAGGGGAAAGGATTCATATCTCCCGATATCACCTTACCCGAAAGTATCTGATTTATTATAAAATCTTATTTTCTTTTACATTGCAAGTAGGGCATTTAAATTTAAAATGCTGTGCTTATAAGTATGATGTTATAATGTTTGAAGGGTATTGCAAAATATTTATTGTAAAGGAAACATCGAGTATGATAAGGCTGAAAATCATTGTGAAATGTATGTTGGAGAGAAAGTGTGAAGATCATCTGGAGTCTGTACATAACCAGCTGTCCTCCCTCCCTGTGTTCCTGCTCTCAGTTTTGTCTGTCTGGTTAGGGTGGTTTACCTGCCTTTTTCCATTTGCTCACATGTGACATGTCATGGGACTGTAACATTTTCCACCTATATCTCAGGGAGAATAAATGTGTGCATTCCTCTACCTCGTCCTTTATCTACTTTGGCAGTATTTTCATTCATATTCTTTTAAGTTCCACTGAGTCGTATAACTTTGAAAATTTTCAAATGCTTGTAGTTTTAAAGGAAAAGTTCCTTCATAAAGCCAGGTGTGCTCCGTAGGTGTTTTTTTGTCTTTTGTTCTAGTTAGCTTCCTATTGCTGTGATAAGACACGTTGACCAAAATGAACTTGGGGAGGAAAGGGTTTATGTCATCTTACCCTTTCAAATGATAGTCTATCACATAGGGAAGTTAGAGCAGGAACTGAACAGACCATGGAAGAATGTTGCTACTGGCTTCTTCCTCTGGCTTGTGCTCAGCCTGCTCTCTTACACAACCCAGGACTACCTGAACCACCTACAGTGGGCTAAGCCCTCCCATGTCACTCAACAACCAAGAAAATGCCTCTCAGAAATGCACACAGGCCAGTGTGGTAGAGGAAATTCTAGAGAACCAGTTGAGGGTCTCTCTTCCCAGGTATGTCAAGTTCACAACTGAAGCTATCCAACACATCTTTTTTCATCCAAAGACGATGAATAAATTTGTTGATATTATTAGGTAAATCAAGCTTACTTTATGTGGTCTGGTGCAGTTTGAATGGTAATTGTTGATCTAGAGAAGTTCTCAACCCAGGCAGTTTTTTTCCTCAAGGACTTTTGTCAGTCTTGGTCAGATAGAAGCCAGGAATATAACCATGCATCCTAGAGTGTATACAACCTCCCCAACCAAGAGGGACATGACTTAGAACGTCCACAGTTCTGAGATTAAGAACTCTGGTCTGGGATCCCTTAACACGGCTAACTGCACATCTGCAGCTGTGTTTCCTATGGGTAGGGAAATGAGCTTCTTGCAGTGTCACTTATCCATGGGTTATTTTGCCAGTGGATAAAGCCTTGCTGTCTTGGAATCTATATGAGTGAGTCTACAGTGTGATCATCTGTAGTAAAGCAGAATTCTAAAGAAACATTGTCCTTTTCAACATTTCTACAGCTCCCTTTGAAATCAACAAGCCTTTGTTCAGTTTTAAATTTTGGTTCAAAAATCAGTTTTTCCAGGTCTTGGAACTTGATCCATGACCTTTGACTCTTTCAGGAATACTTTCTTCCTGAATCACAGGTGAAATTTAAGTAATAAACTGAGCTTAACACTAAAAGTTCATTTCTATTATTTGAGCCTGGTTCTTGATTGTAGGATTAACTAGAAGAAAAGGAAAGTTCATTGTGAGTGGCAGGACATTTAAAATTGTGTTTATACTTGAGTAGTAATTGTGAAGTAAGCACTATATTTGATACTCTTCTGGTCTTATAATAATTTCTCCAGTCTTTGGTCTAAAAGAAGGGGGGAAATTATAAATAGATAAACTTTTTTTAAGTCTCAGGATTTGACTTATGTACCAGGAAATTTTAGTAACATTTGCCTTCTTAATTAGGGTTTGTTCCATCTAATATCACATACAGTTTTACACATAGGTGGCAGAATTGGGAATCAGCTTGGGGTTAAGAATTTTCCATAGGGAATTGATTTGTAGTGAATCAGTCTTCATGTTTAAATATACAGGGCCCAGTTACTTGAGAGAAAAACCCATGCTGTGAAGATGAAGGAAGATAGGAACCATCTGGGAAATTAAAATAGTGAAGGCCAAAGTGGTGTGACTGTATTAGTCAACTAGCACACTCCAACATTATGATTGGATGTGTCAGGGACTGTTCACCAAGGTGAAGCAGACTTAAAGAAAACCAACAGGGAGCCAGGAGTGGTGGTACACACCTGTAATCCCAAAACTCAGAGGTGGGAGGATCCTGGGTTTGTAGGCAGACTGGGTTAAATTTTGAGATCCTAGTTAACTGGACCACCTGGTGATACCCTATCTCAACAAAAACAACAACAAAAACTAGCTAACAACAGCAAAACCCAACAGAATGGTAGGACATCCCAGGGCTAACAGATGGAGCTTTTTGTTGCTTTTAGGCAGGATGTGTCAGGGACTGAATAGTTCAGATGAAGGTACTGAGGGGAGAAGGAGAATGCCTACCATGCTGGAGTTGAAGTCAAATTGGCAGGAGAGGGAATATATTTTTAGGACCTTGAGAGTTTAGCTGAAGCAGGTAGTAGGTATCCTGTAGGATTGCAGTCACTGGGAGCAGTGGCCAGCAGGAAGGGAATCATACTGCTTTCTTACCTTCTGATTTTTCCACTGAAGTTTCCCCCTTAGTCCACCCCAACAAAAATCAGAAGCTAATAGGAATGAGGCAGCCTTATGAGGCACACAGTAGAGCTGGAAAAATTCAGATGAAGTTACTGAGGGGGAGAAGGAGAATGCCTACTATGCTGGAGTTGAAGTCCAGTTAGTTTTAACAGGCATAGGTGAGGAGTTGGTGTTTGAGCAGAATCTTGAACATGGATAGGGTAGAGAACTGTTGTTAACAATAGATTCACAGGCAGTGTCACTGTGGCTCTGGCAAGCAAGCCCAGAGCTGCTTTTCTTGGTAGTACCCATAGAATCTTAATTGCCTTCATGAAAGGCCTTTAGAAACCTGAACCCCAACTCTTTTTTTTTCCCTTCTTTCCCCTCCCATTCCTTCTACTCTTCTCGTATGTGTGTGTGTATGTGTGTGTGTGTATGCCTATCTGCCTGTCTGTCTGTCTGTGGTGCTGGGGATGAACCAAGGGCCTTATGCATGCTAAGCTGGTGTTCTTGTACCACTAAACTATATTCCCCACAAGTTTTGTTTGTTTGTTTGTTTGTTTTAAAGATAGAGTCTTGTAGGCTGGGTAGGGTAGTACACATCCTTTTCAGGAGGAAGAGGCAGACAGATGAGTTCGAGGCCAGCTTAGTCCATATAACAAGTTCCAGGCCAGTCGGGACTACATGGTTCATAGCTCATGCTTCATTCAGCATGAAGAGGAAAGGTGTGCCCTCTTTTTAAATCACAAATGCATTTGTGTGGAATTTATATATACAGGTGAATGTATAGAGCATATATCTATACTGTAAAGAGTAGTAAGATATCTAATACCCAGGTTAAGAAATAGAATCTTCACATTTAATGTTTATTAACCATTTGAATTTTCTCTTCTGGAAGTGTGGCTTTAAGAAGGGTGTGTTAGGGGCTGGAGAGATGGCTCAGCAGTTCAGAGCATTGAATACTCTTGCAGAGGACCCGGGTTCAATTCCCAGCACCCACATGGCAGCTACGAACCGTCCTTAACTCCAGTTCCAGGGTAATCCAAAGCCCTCTTCTGACCTCCACGGCATTGCTTGACACGAGTGCACTCACATACATGCAGGCAATATACTCATACACATAAAATAAAAATAATAAAGAAAATGTAAAAAAAAAAAGAAGGGCATGTTAGAACATGCCTTTAATCCCTGCACTTGGGAGGGAGGGGCAGGCCAGTCTCTGTGAGGCAGGCCATCCATGGTCTACATAGCAAGTTCCAGGCCAGCTGGGGCTACAAGAAAACCCTGCTCAAAAAAATAAAAAATAAAAAAGGATCTCTGCCTTCGTGCCTTTGTAATTACTTGACTGTTTTTCCATGTAATTTTGTCAGGTTTTGTTGGCTATGTGCTGAGATTTTGTTATGAGGTGTATACAGATTTAAAATTGTTAAATCTTACCTATTAAGTTGGGCTTTTTAATATAATAATGTTCTTTTTTTTTTTTACTTAGTATAATATTGCTCCATTAGCTTTTTGTCTTGCACTAGACAAAACTGCAAATGTTTGATAAATGCCTATTATATAATCAAAGAACTGTTCCTATCCTATTCTTTTGGTGTGCTGTTTTTATGTTTCCTATTATCCAGTAAGTGAATCAAATCACTTTTGGATCAAAAGCATGTAGGAGTTTCTTTTTTGAGAGAAAAGATAGTGTACAAATCTTTTGTGTGTATGGAGGTCAATGGACAACCTGTGGAAGTCAGTTCTCTTTCTACCATCTAGGTTCTGGGGGTTGAACTCAGGTGTCAGACTTGGTAGCAAGCATCTTTACCCTGCAGAGCCATCTTGTTTGCCTAGGCTTTCTTTTTGAAAGAAAAGATAAAGGATTTAGATCTCTCCCTGTGTTTGTGTGTGTGGACATATATGTGACATGTATTGAGGCTAGACGTCAACTTTGGTTGTTGTTTCTCAAGAGCCATCTACATTTTTGAGACAGGCTCTCACAGGGACTTGGGGCTTGCTAAATAGGTTACGCTAACTGGCCAGTGAGTCCCAGGGATCCTCCTGTCACTGCCTCTTCAACTCTGGGACTATAGATGGGTGCCACTATACCTGGCTTTAAATATGGGTGTTGGAGATTAAATTCAGGTCCTCATGCTTGTGCAGCAAGCACTTTACCAAATGAACTATATCCCCATCCCCAAAGGATACAAATCTTAATTGTACAGGCCAATAAATATTTATGTATGGATACACTGTACTTACTCTCTTGATCAAGATATAAAAAAATTCCCAGCATTGTAGCAGGTTCCTCCTGTCCCTTTCCAGTTGATGCCTTCCAAAGGTAGCCATTCTTAGATTAGTGTGTTGAGTTTCAAACTTGTAAGTGAAAATACACAATATTCTTTTGTTAGTGGCCATTTTGCTCAGCTTTTTGTCTCATGTAGCAATAATTTTTTCTTGCTGCTGTATAGTATTACAATGTATAAATATATTACAATTAACTTATAGTTGATGAATATCTATTTCTAGTGTTTGGATTAATGAATGACACTGTTTCATTCTTGAACTTGTCTTATGGTAAACATCAAACAAATAGACTTGCTGTGTTACAATGTATAATGCCAAAAGATTTCCAGATTGGTTTTTTGATCCAATTTACACTACTGTTTTTTTAAATTGATTATGTCTCCTTCTCCCTTGAGATAGGGTTTTATGTAGTCAAGGCAAGTCTTAAACTTCATATATAGCCAAGGCTGGACTTGAACTCCTGATCCTCTTGCTTCTGTCTTCCAAGTGCTAGAATTAACAGGCATGTTCCACTGCATCTGACTTTTTAGTTGTTGTTTTGAGATAGGGCCTTACACTGTAGCCCTGGATGGCCTTGAACTTACCTCATGAGTGCTTGGGATTACACACATGTATTATTATACACTGCTTAGTTTTTATTTTTTAAGATGGTCTCATGAACCCCAGGCTAATCTCATACTTGATATGTAGCTGAGGATGACCTTAAACTTCCAATCCCCATGCTTCCACCTCCAGAGTACTGGTATTACAGTCATACCCCACCACACCCAATTCATGTGGTGGATTGAACCCAGAGTTTTTTGCAAGCTAGGCAAGCACTCTATTAACTGAGCTATATCCCAACCCCTTAATTTCTTTTAATTTGTTTTGTGAGGCAGATTATCACTGTGTAGCTCAGGTTCTCCTTAAATTCCTGGTTTATTTTGAGGTGGGGGGCAGTTAAAGACATGTACCACAAGGCCCAGCTTATAGTCCTCTACTTTACATTTGCACTTGGAGTGACTGTTCTCTGGAAGTTTTTTTCTGAGGCATTTGAAGTCATTGTTTTAAACTGTGTTTGGCAGATAGGTCTAAAGTGAAATAGATTGTTGCGTTTCAGTTGTAGTGGCTCCTAAGCTTAGAGATATTTGAGGCAAAAAAAATCTATTTTCAAATTCTAATAGAAGGGAATCTAGGGCAAATATGCCATGGTGGACCTGGTCCTTGCCTAGCTTTTTTTTGGTCAGGATAGAAGAAAGCTAAGGATTGTTCAATCTTTTATTTTTGAGACAGGGCCTTCCTATAGCCCCAGCTTGCCTGGGACTCACAGTGCTGCCTAGCCTTGATCTCACAGAGATCTGTTTGCCTGCCTCCTGATTGCTGGGATTAAAGGCACCACTAGCCCAACTTTTTTTTTTTTTTTTTTTGAATAATTTTTTTGGTACAAGTGCTTTGATTACTATGTATACTGGCATGTGTGTAATGCCTGAGAAGGCCACGAGGGGGCGACAGAGCCACCATGTGGGAGTTGGGACTCTGGAAGAACAGCAAGTGTTCTCAACCCAAGCCACCTCTCCAGCCCTCACTCAAGTCATTTTTTAAAGCATTTTCACATGCTTTCCCAGGAGATACGCCCAGCAGTCTATTTGGATGTCAGAAAATGTATGGTTTATGATCTGCAAGGATGGTAGGTAACTAATTTAGTCCTGTTTTTTGGTAGGTAAGAGGTTTCTTACAACCTCTGATTGATTTAGTTGGTTAACTGAGGGACATCTGATGACTAAAATGTATTTTATTATCACCATCTGTGAGAAAATACAACTTATACATGGGAATAAGACTATGGCTTCCTCAGGTCCTTTGTGACTTTTGTTTGAACTGTGCAAGACGACTTTACCTTAAAGAACAAAGGAAAATGTTTATTACCTTCATTTGTCAGCTAGTTAATGAGTGTTTATTATCTGCAGTGATTTATGTTTTCTTTTAAATTTATTTTTATTTTTTAGATAGGGTCTTGCTGTCTGTGTAGGTGAGGCTGGCTTAGAGCTCACCATGTAGCTCAGATTAGTCTCAAACTCACAATACTTCTCCAGCCTCAGCATCCCAAATGTTAGGATTATATACGTAAGCTACTGTGCCCAGTTTCTACACTGATTAAAAAAAAATGTTTATTATTGTGTGTATGTGTACATGATGTGTGTGTATGTGTGCACATACCATGGCACATGTGGAGGTCAGAGGACAACTTTCTGGAGTCCCTTCTACCTTTATGTGGGTTCTAGGGATTGAACTCAGATTATCAGGTTTGTGCGGCAAATGCCTTTACCTGTTGAGCCATCTTGCTGGCCCATGATTTTTTTTTTCTTTTAAGAGCATTTAATATACACAACAACTGTGTGTGGGCACAGAAGCATCTTTTTCTTTGTAGTTTTCATTTTTGTGGATGAGCATAGTACATTTGCATAGAGGTTCAGTGATGTAGGTGAGAGCTGGAATCAGTGTTTTGAGTAAGCACCCTGATGGCTTTCTAGGACCATATAACTCCCTTTGTACAGAGCACACAGCCTGCCTCTGTTAGAGTCCCAGGAAAGTGGTGAGGTATAGCTTACCAAGAACTTAGAGGTCACTATCACCCACATATCTTGGGGAATTGCTGTAGCATATACTTTGGAATTGCCCAAGAAAAATAGTGGTTTTACAAAGTGTTGTTTTAGTATTTAGCAATTCTGTTTATTATCTGTTAAAGAACATACTTTCAAATAATAATGATCTCATTTAGTTTATACATAGTTGTTCTACAAGTTTCTGTTACCTAGATGCTTGTAGTTGGTTTCATTTGGAATCTAGAAGTGATGATGTGGGTGCTGGGAACCAAACTGCAAGAGCAGTACATTCTCCTTAACAGTGAGCCATCTCTCTAGTCCCTGTAGTACTCAGAATTGTTACTTAATGAAATCAGCATGTCTTTACTTGATGCCTTGTACTTATACATACACACATGAGAAAATAAAATAAAGCACCTTCTATACTATGGCCCATCAGACCTTGTGAGTTTGGAGGCTTTGCTTTTCTCTGTTTCCTGTGCCTAGGGTTGTTTGGTGTCTCAGTGATGGGAAGGTGCTTTCCTGAATACCCCAGGACTAAGTACAGACAATTAAATTTGGAAGTGCTTAAGGAATAGTACTGAGCTTACAGTCTGACCTTGACAATGGGTATCTAGAAGAGACTCTATGGACCTTTTAAGCTTTCTGAGATGAGCTTCTCAAATACTGGGCACATTGACTCATACAGTGGAATTTTAGAGGAAGTGTGCATTTTCCTTTTGATTGCCTAAGAAATAATTCTGTCACAGTTATTGCTTGTTGCTTAGAATGGCTGTTTTGGTTTTGTTGCTCAGTTCTCACTTCTTAATGACCCCAGGGAGTTTTCCCTTTGGGCTTGTGATCTGCTTTTACTGATTAACTCTGTTTCCTTTTGAGGCTCTTAGAGACAATAATGTTTTTTTATCTGTTTACTTTGCACTTTGAAGTTTCTAGAATGTAATGTGTAGGAGAATCAGACTCAGTTAGCTTGTTTTTGTATCTCTAGGGCAGAAGTAGAGTAAGGGTAAATGCAGTAACTCTTTGGATCTCTTTTTGGTTCTTTGAGACAGGGTCTCCCTGTAGTTCCAGCTGGCTTGGAACACACTATGAAGACCAGCCTCCTCTTGATTTCATAGATCTGCCGGCCTCTACCTCTGGAGTGCTGGGATTAAAGGTGTGCACCATCATGCCTTGCTCTCTTCTGTATTTTAACCGTACTTCCAAACCAGAATTTTGTTTCTTAGACTATTTGATCTTAAGACTCTTAGGCAGAATGTGATCTGGTTAAAGCAGGTTTTTCTTTTCCTTAGCAGCTCATTGCTCTAAAGCTCAGATTTTTGCTTTTTGGGGGAAAAACTATTGACTGGGAAGAGGAAAATTAATACTTTCCCACCAAAAGTCTGTTCGTTTTTTTTTTTCCCCTTTATCAGAAGGTGTGAAAAAGAAGACTCTTAATTCTAGAATAACAAATTCAAGAGGCTAGTGAAAGCTAAACAAGTTTTTAATGATTTTGCAGAAAAGTATCCTCGCATAGAGAAAAGGCAAAAATGGGTGGCCTGGTAATTTGGTGCAAGAGGGTGGTTTTTAAAATCCCTGATAGTGTGAAATTCCTACCTTTTTTGTTCCATTAGTTGGTACTCCAGAGAGTTACAATCTGTACTCTTCTAGCATAGCCCCCTTCTAGAATCTCCAGCCCCTTTTGGTTCAGTATACAAAGCCTTAACTAATGAATATCCCGAGGTTTGAGATTATCTGCTTTTCTGATCACAGGGCTCTGAGTTCTGGAATAAGCAGACTACAGCTGAAAGCTAGGGGAGAGAGAGGCCTAGTGCCTCCTGTTTATCTGTGACTTGTTGATGAGCTCTAACTAAGCACACTTCATACTGAAAATGGACCATAATGATTTATTTCTTACAAAGGGGATAGTGTTTTACTTGTGGTGTTGGGGGTTGAACTGAGGGCCTTTGTATGCTAGGCAAGGGCTCCCCACTTGGAGCTATGCCTTTCTTTGTCAGATTGCAGGGTGGAAGATTGTAATTTTCTTTAGTGTCTGTCCCAGGAATAAATATTAATCAGGAACAATTGATATAGTTGACCTGGTGAATTAATATAACTAGGTCCCGATTCAACACTTCCCAAGAAAGTTTGGTGAATTTCTTTTTCTCCCTCTCCAAAAGCTGGGTAGCCACAATATTTAATGATTGGGTCTCAGTAATATGTTAAGTCAGTTGTCAGCTAATTATTCTATAAAGAAAGCAATGAGGAGAGGTTTTGTGTATTACTCCTCACCCCACAGAGTATTAGTCAAGTACTATACCACTTAGCTACTACCTTACCTCCTCAGTTCTTTCACTGTTTTGTTTTTGTTATTTTTGAGATCGGGTCTCACTAAGTTGCCTGGACTGGCCTTGAACTTATAATGCTCTTGATTCAAAATACATGTTTCTGGGCCCTATTCTGCACTAAATGAATTTCTAGTGGGGGTATTCTGAACTATCTTCCTTAGGTGATGTTGATGCATTCCATTGCTTTAGTGGAAGTGGTGAACAAGTTAGATTGTTTTATGGGTTTGAGCTGAGGGGAGATATACATTTTGGGATTAGTTTTGAGCCTTTCTTCATTATTGAAAATGAGACTGGACTAGATGGTTTCTAATATTACTTCAAACAGTAACTTTTTATGACTTTGAAGAGTACTTTTTTTTTTTTTTTGGTCTTTTTGAGACAGGGTCTCACTGTAGTCCCAGTTGGCCTGGATTCGCTATGGAGACCAGGCTGGCCTCGAACTCACAGAGTTCGCCTGCCTCTGCCTCCTGAGTGCTGGGATTAAAGGCGTTTGCCACCACACCCGGCCCTTGAAGAGTACTTTAAAAAAATTCTTTTTAAATTTTTTTTTATTTTTTAAAAGATTTACTTTTAATCTTGTGAATGTGTGTATGTCTATGTGTGGGTTTTGCACATGAGTGCAGGTGCCTGCAGTGACCAAAGGCATCATCCCCTGAGGAGCTGGACTTATAGGTAGTTGTGAGCTGCCTGATTTGCATGCTGGGAATTGAACTCTAGTTCTCTGGAAGAGTAGTACACACTCTAAACTTCTGAACCATCTCTCTAGGCCTCAGCGTGCTTTTTGAACTAATTTCTTTCACTAGAAGTCCATTTCCTTTGGAAGCAGTTAACTTTGTACATCTCTAGCTGAGAGCAGACTGAAGCTTGAGCTTGAGAAAGCCACACCCAGAGGTGCTTGCCTTTGTAAGATACCATTTGGGTCATTTGGCAATGTTGTCTTTTGGTTGGGGGAGTAGTGAAGCAGTGGGTTCCTAATTTGGCTATTAAGATAAATTAGGTTGTCAGGACTATGAGAACTGCCAGTATTGAACCTTCAGATCTTCTGGTTTGTATCACTGATAGTTTGTTTCTAAAAAAAACTGGGCTGTAGAAAACATGGAAAAAGAAATTTTGAGGTTTGTGTCATTTCTCTAACATTGGACCTCAGTGTCTTCCCTGTGAAGGAAAGATCAACTCTAATGGCCTGTGACCTCCTGTGGTCTGTGAGCTTGTCATTTGAATGCCAGTGTGTACAGAGTTCATTTGTGAAAGAATGGCTTTTCTCTTTTACAAATTCAGTCTGCTGCCACTGTGCTTCACCTAGCTTCAATAGGAGGTGTGTAAAACTTTCTAGGATCTTAGAAAACACAGCTTTCCAGAGGATATCAGTATGGTAATTATTTTACTTTAGTTGAATAAATGTTGAGCAAATGCTCTTTCTGGTGATGTAGCAGATAAGAGGTTTATATACTCCCTCTTTGAGTTTTTATCAGTACCTGATAACAGTAAAATCTTTGTGTTCTTCCACTCACTGGAGTTGAATGCTTTACCTCTTGGTTAGATTAATTTACAATGCCAGTAGGCTAATGCAGTTTGGCTGTGACTGACTCATAAGAAATGACTCAGATTAAAGCATACTAGGTATTTGGCACACTAGAAGTGCAAGAAGACATTGTACTGTGGTGTGAAGATTGATTCTGTTGGGAAGTAGCTTTCCCAGAGTCTTGATTTTATAATGATCTACAAAGATCAATAAAAAAATCATTAAGGCATTACTATTTGAGAGTCTCCTCCTGTGAGTGACAGACTTTCTCTCTTTGCCTAAGGTCTCAGTTACAGCCAGATGTATGCTTTGGGACAAGCAGGAAATTTGAGAGTTATAGAAGCTATGGTTGCTACCTTGTATGTACTTTTTGACCTCAGAATCATAGTTTAGTTTCTACTACTTAAAAACCAACAGCCAAATTGTTGTGGAAGACAGTAGGTATTAAGTTCTTGTGCTAGTTGCTAGTCTGGAGCATGACCTAGCTATACAGCTGTAGTTTGGGTGTAAGGTACCATATATCCAAAGTAGAGTCTGCCCTGAACATAAATTGTAAAAGAAAACTCTTGGGGTACCATTGAATTGTAATGTGTTAGGCAGCCTTTTGCCCAGGGATACTGAAAGTCAAGCACTGAGCCGAGAGGACTAGAAGGCCATGCACGATGACACACACCTTTAATTACAGCACTTGAGAGACAGAGGCAAGTGGATCTCTGTGAGATTGAGATCAGCTTGGTCTGCATAGTGAATTCCAGGCCAACTGCTGCTACAGGGAGATCCTGTCTCCAAAGGGGGAAAAAAACAAAACAAACCAAAAAACAGGAAGGAAAGAAGAATTGGAAACTTGGCGGTAGAACACTTGCCTGGTGAAGAGACCTGTGGTTTAATTCCCAATACTAAAACAAAACAAAACAAAATGAAAGAAAGAGGACTGAATACTGAGTCAGGAGACTTGGGCTCCCAGACTTTACTCTGTCCCAAACCTACCTGTAAGCACTTAAGAACACCATTTCAAACCCATGGGGCCTCTGCTTGTAGAGTGAGAATGTTTATTTCACTTGATCTCTAAGGTTCCCTTTAGCTCCTAGATTCTATGCTTAAATATTGCATCAGGACCCAGCTTGGGGTTTGCATTGTTTTCAAGACCCAAAGGAGCTGCCTCATTCTTTTTTTCCAAGGAGTTAGACTGTTGCCCACAAAGCTCAGACGTGCAGTGGGCTGTCTGTGTGATGAGGTGCTTCGTCATTGGGGACTGAGCTTAGGTTGTTTGTAGTAACCTAAAAGGACTTTAGGATGAAACCAGAAGTAATTTCTGTGATCAGTTAATTGCCTACTCAAAAAGCTTGTCAAGACACATTCAATTTCGTTATTCCATGTTTGGGGCTAGATTAAAAAATATCTTCTTTTAAAGTATCTTCTCTGAATTCTAGGTTTCCTATTGTCTTCTTTTTAAAAATTAAAAAAATATTATTTTATGTGTATGAGTGTATTGCCTGCATGCATGTAGATGCACCTGTTATCATGCAGAGCCTGCCGAAGTCAGATGAGGGCGTGAGATCCCCTGGAACTGGAGTTATGGATGGTTGTTAGCCTCCAATATGGGTGCTGAGAATTGAATCCGGGTCCTCTGCAAGAGCAACCAGTGCTCTTAACCACCGAACCATCTCTCTAGTGCTCCCCCCGCACACTGTCTTCTTATCAACACACTTGGGGCTGGAGAGATGGCTCAGTGGTTTACAGCACATGCTACTCTTACAGAGGACCTGAGTTTGGATCCCAGCACACATGTTGGTTGATTGGATGGATCTGACTCTGGCCTCTGTGGGCACTCATGTACACATATCTATATATGGACACACATAAACATGCACATAATTTTTTTAAATCTTTAAAATTTTTTTGAAAAAGAACACAGTTATGAAGAAAAGCTGTTATTGCTGAATTTCATTTTATCATTAAGTTAATGAGGAATGTATCATAATTTTAAGGCTTTTAAACATTGAGTCAGCATTTCCTGAGTCTTTGCTGTGTTTCTAATGTTCCGTTGTTCATTCAGTGATATGTAGAATCAGTATCTACAGTCATCTTTTGACATTGCTAACATGAAATTTATATGTGAATTAGGAGTTAGTACTAGAAGAAAAGCTGATCTGAATCGTTCATCCATCATCCCATTCATAGACACTCATTAGCCATGTACTTTGCATACCGCTTTGTCCTGAGTCTTCTCTTGGTAGAAATTATGACATATCTTTGATGATGACAGACTTTCCTGGTCTTTCCTAGATTTTTACTGGTACTACCATTGCTTTGTAGAATTGAAGTTGTTGATAGCAACAGTGGGCCCTGGGGAATGGCCACCTGTTCTAGATAAGCTGTTTCCATGGATAGCCCTCCGGGAACTCCCTAAAACTTGCCTAATGTTAATTGCCTTTTACCATAGTCTAATTACTAAGGGTATTGTTTTAGTCCATTTGGGCTACTGTAACATAATGCCTTAAAGTGTCTTAAAAGCAACAAAAACTTATTTAGACAGTTATGGAGGCTGGGAAGTCTAAGATCAAGGCAACATAAATTGAGGGTTCACTTTCTAGAAGGTAGCGTTCAGGAGAGAGCTCATACAAGGGTTCAGAGATAAGAGCGAATTTACTCTCTGGGGTCTTTCTCTTTTGTAAAGGCCCTAATTGTATCCATGGGGTCTTTTTCTTTTTTCTTTTTTTTATTTATTATTTTTATTTTATGTGTATGAGTGTATTGCCTGCATGTAAGTAAGTGCACCCGTGTCGTGCATTGCCCGAGGAGGACAGAAGAGGCCGTTGGATCCCCTGGAATTGGAATTACAGACAGTTGTTAGTTACCATGTGGGTGCTAGGTTTCAAACCCGGGTGTTCTGCAAGAACAACCAGTGTTCTTAACCACTGAGCCATCTCTCCAGCCCCCCATGGGGTCTTTTTCATGATCTGATGACCTCCTAAGGCTTTCACCCTCTAGTAACACTAGTTTGAGGGGTTGGTGTCAACAGAATTTTGGGAGGGGGAGGGGAGCATAAGCATTCAGTTTGTAGCAGGTTCAAGAAAGGTTTGTTAAGTACCTGTCCTGATTAAGAGCTTCATGTTCTTACTGCAGCAGTAGATACCCAATAGGAACATAACTGAAACCACTATTGTCTTTTTCTTAAAGTATCTTGTGTCTCTTCCTCTTTTCTCAAAATGTCCCATATCTCTTCAGCTTTATCTTCTAGTCATCGCATAGTTAATGATGACATCACTTAACTAATCTCTCAAACTTGAACTTGAAAATTTGGAATTATCTGTATTTTTCTGACTCCATATTTCTCATAGCCAAAAACTTACTGTTGTAGTTTCTTTTCTGTTGCTGTGATAAAATACTGACCAAAAGCAACTTAGGAGAGGAAAGGATTTTTTTTTTCTGGGGCGGGGGGGCTTGCACTTCCAGGTCAGTTAACAAACACATCCTGCTAATAATACAGATTTTAAAAAATATTTTTATTATTATTATTATTATTTTGGTCTTTTTGAGACAGGGTTTCCCTGTAGCCCCAGCTGGCCTGGAATTTGCTATATAGACCAGGCTGCCCTTGAACTCACAGAGATCGGCATGCCTCTGCCTCCCAAGTGCTGGGATCAAAGGTGTTGGCCACCACACCTGGCTCACTTAGCTACCCTTTTTATAGCCCAGGACCACCTGCCTGTGGAACAGCACTACCCACAGTTACCTAGACCCTCTACATCAATTAACAGTTTGACAGTCCCCCTACAGACATGCCCACAGGCCAATCTGATTTGGGAAATCCCTCAGTTGAGACTCCCTTCTCAGGTGACTCCCTTCTCAGGTGACTAGACTGTGTCTAGTTGACAGTTAAAGCTAACTGGGACAATTTCTAAATCCAGTTTGCTCTGCTTCTGTAAATCTTTTGAGTCTATATTATTAGGGGCAAGAGAGATGACTCAGCAGTTGAAAACATAGTGTTCTTCAAGAGGACCTGGGTTCAATCCCTAGCATCCACATGATAGTTTAACAACTGATTATAACTTCAGTTCTAGGGGAATCTAACACCCTCTCCTGGCCTCCTTGGGCATTGTATGCATGTGGTGCACTTATGTGCATGCAGGCAAAACACTCATACACATAAAATAAAAATAATAAAATGTTTTAGGCTGGGTATGGTGATACATACCTTTAATCCCAGCACTTGGGAGGCAGAGGCAGGAGAATCCCTGTGAGTTCAAGGCCAGCCTGATCTACATAGTGAGTTCTAGGCCAGCTGGGGCTACAGGAAGACCTTGTCTTAAAAAGACCAAAAAAAATTTTTTTTTAAAAATCTGTTATTAGCAGTATGTGGTGGCTTACATCCGTAATCTCAGCAATCAGAGGCTGAGGCAGGAGGATTGCTGCTAGTTCAAGGCCAGCCTAGGCTACATAGTGAATTCTAAGACAGCGTAGGCTACAGTGTTGAGATCCTGCCTTTAAAAAAAAAATCTGGACTTTTTATCTAGTTCCCAGTGTTGTACTACTTAAGGACAAACCCAGTTCATTTCTCTCTGGCGTTTTCCAGCAATCTCTCAACTAAAATATTTGTTGCTGATCTCTGTCTTCTGTTACTCATCTCCAACAATAATCTTTATTGTTTACTCTTATGCATAACAATATGTTTAGTTTTATAATTGTCTATAATTTGCTTCACTTTACTCATTCATTTTATAATCTATAAATTTTCTTTGTAAAAAGATCTGTATTTTGCCAGGCTGTAGTGCATGCCTTTCAAACCATCACTTGGGAGGCAGAGGCAGGCAGCTTAGTGAATTCCAGGCCAGCTGGGGCTACAGGGAGACCCTGTTTAAAACAACAACAAAACCAAACTATATTTTTAATGTTTCATTGTGGGTACATGAAATATGTATTTTATAGTTTAACCTTTCTCTATCTATGAACATTTTCTTTTGCTGTTACAAAGAACATTGAAGTGAATGCACTTGAACATTTCTCTCTGTGAACATATGCAAGATTATAGAAGCCAAAACATGGCAAAATGAATATACATTTAAAATGTTAGTAGATGCCATTGAATTGGTTTATGAAAAGTTCTTTCTGATTTATACTTTCACTCTTCATACTCCTTTTGAGCATGATTTCACTATATAGCCTAGGCTGGCATAAAACTCAAACTCAAGATCCCCCTCTCCTGCCTCATCCTCCCAGTTCCTGGGATTACAGGTATGTGCATCCACACCTAGCTTCCAACCCCAGTTTTAATATGGACCTAGTGTCCTCACAGCCTCACTTCTCTGTTTCATGCATTCCTTTCCCTCATTTCCTCAGATACTAGTCAGCCACTGTCCAGTTATATACAGTGCAGGTTGTGTACTAGGTACCTGCTGTGTGGTGGAGACTTAGCACAGGATAAGATAGAAATGGTCTATGTTCCATGTAGCTTTACTCTAAGAACTTCTGCCATTCCTGGGTTCTTTTTATGCATTTTCAGCTGCTATTCTCTCTTCCTGGTATGACTTTAGTTTCTTTTAACATTTCTTCCTGTAGAATTTTTAAAAATCATTTAAAATAGCTTAAAATTTAATCTCATTATCATTTTCCCCTTCAGTAGAATTCTGTAGGTTTTCCTTGGTATTCTCTTAGCACACATTGGCCTCCTTCTATGGCTGTTTCCCTTTAGAGTTCTGGCTAGTACACAAAGTGTATGGATGCATGCTGGCATATACAAACACATATACCTCTCCCTATAGGTTATAAGTTCAGTGGGGACAAGGAACTATGATATTTATCTGAATGCCTCCTCAGCTTAGTGCCTTTAAAATGTTGAATGAGTGAATGAATAACAAGCTATCAGATGAACTAAGTTTTGCAGGGCACTGTGGGTTAGTAAATCGGAATAAGAACAGGTCTGCCTTCAAGGACCTAACCATGTGGTCAGGGAGATAAGAAATAGATGAGCAGACTGTAAGTCATATTGTGATAAGTGCATCACAAATGAGTACTTTAGGAGAACTTAAATTCTCAAGAATGAGATATTCTGGCCAGACCTAGTGTGACTCAGGCCTGTGGCCCGAGCCACTTGGGAGGCTGAGGCAAGAGGATTACAAGTTTGAGGCCTGCCTTGCCTATAAAGTGAGTTCAAAGCCAGCATGGTAACCTAACCAAACCCTGCCTCAACAGTAAAAGAAGAACTTGGGACGTAGCTCAGTTGTAGAATGGTTACCTAGTGGTAGAATGTCTACCTTCCTAGTGTGAGGGAGGCCACTCTAGGTTCAATATCAGAGGTGGAGAATGGGGAGTTCGGATTTTGATTGAGTCTCCTAAGTTTACAAATGAGAGGTGTTTGTTTTTTTTTCTTGTTTGTGTCAGGTATTATGAGGGCTACAATAACAATAAAATTTGGTCCCTGACTTCAAGAGTTTCATAATCAAGTAAGTTTTTAGAGGAGGAATTGTCATACTATTGCCTAGTAGCCAAATCTGGCCCTATGAACTAAAAATGATTTTTACTTTTGTGGTGGTTTTTTTGTTTGTATGTTTGTTTGTTTGAAACATAGTCATAGTCTTGTTGTAGAACCTGGGCTAGCCTCATATTTACTGTACTCTTCCTGCCTCAGCCTTTGAGTACTAGGATTACATGCTTTATCTACCTTGCCCAACTTGATTTTTATGTTTTCAGGTGGTTGACTAAAAAACAATATTTTGTCACGTGGAAATTCTATAAAATTCAGATTTTAGTGTGCACATAGTTAAGCTGTGTAGGAGCATAGCCACATTCATTTGTACACTGTGCATTGTGCCACAGCAATAGAGATCAGTAGCTGTAACAGAATGCTTGGTTTGTAATACCTAAAATATTCGCAGGCTGGTGAGGATCAGTCTGTCTACTGCTGGGTTAGAGAAGGAGAAAGATTCAAATGTAGTAGAGGAGAGAAGTGGCATTCACATTGAGAGAATTAGTTTAAGAAAAGGGTTGGCAGAGAATAGTCAGATAAAGATGTTAGTTAATACTGACAGTGATGATAAAGCTTAGTCTTTATTTTCCAAAATAAGCAGACCAAAAATAATATCAAAGTCCACATAGCTCATATATGGCAGTGTAGGGGATGATAAGATTATTGCTGAGGTGGGACCAACATCATGAATGGCCTTGCCCTTGAAAAGAGAGTTTAAGAACAGACTTTATTTCTCTGAATGTAATGTTTCTGTTTTTCTCTTAACATTTCTAGAAGGCCTTTGAGCCTTACTTGGAGATTTTGGAAGCATACTCCACAAAAGCCAAGAATTACGTGAATGGGTATTGCACCAAATATGAGCCCTGGCAGCTGATTGCATGGAGTGTCTTGTGTACTCTGCTGATAGTCTGGGTGTACGAACTTATCTTCCAGCCAGAGAGTAAGTATACTGCCCATTCTGTAAAGGTAGAGTGAAGTGTCAATAGCCCTGGAACTCAAAGCTGATGGATTGGACTCATTTCTTTTGGTTTAGTTCTACCTTTA
>NW_008341050.1:2785760-2793513 GCF_000622305.1 Nannospalax galili | reverse complement strand
TTATTTTGATATATCACAGTGAAAGATTTATCGTCCTCTTTTTTAAAAGGAGCCCCCCAAAAAAAAAAAAAAAAAAAAAAAAAAAAAAAAAAGTCTATTTAAATGGAAAATAGACCTTGTCTTCTGATTGTTAAAGTTCTATTAGGACTTTTGGGTAACTGTATATGGATTGATTTTTTTTTTTTTTTTTTTTTGCATTTGTAGCTTGCATAAAAACTCCTCAGATATTAGTCATAAGGATCCACAGATGTCTCAGAGTATAGTTTATGCACTTCTCAGTAACAGTTTCTTCCTAGAGTATAATTGTACCACCTGAAGTTCCTGAAGCAAAATATATTGCTTTCATTAGGGGGTCTTCCTTTTTGTTAAAGATTAGGAACAATACTCAGAGCTACCTCTTGACTGCCAGGCAGATATTGCACTGGGCTCTGAGGATAAGTAGTGTATGGTCCCTTTCCCTTTGGAGTTGAACTGTCAAGGGACAGTGGTAGTGTCTAATGGAGCCAGGTGAACATGGGAGGGAAGGAGGCCATTCTCAGCAGCTGCCAAGGATAAGAAGTCTCTTAGTAGTTGTTTGCAAATGCCTTACCCTTCTGAGATATAAGCCCCTCTCTCCTGTACCCATCTCTTCCACTTAGACCCTTAGGTGCACATGACCATGACTGTGAATTATTTTCTTCCCCCAGGCTGTGCTTGGTAAGTTTTGTTTGATTACATCCAAATAGTAGGTGTTGGTGGTATTTTACAGCACTCCCTGCACTCTTCCCACGCTAACTAGTATCTTGAGTAACTTCCTTGGTAGAAGAGAGAAATAATTTGGAAGAAAATCTAGTCATTTTTCATTTGTTTTAAATTTCTCCATTACTTCTCTTCCCTAAGACATCTGTTTGGGTACTTTTATCTGTACGTTTTCTGCTTCCCCAAAAAAATCAATTAAGAAGCCAGATTGTTTTTATCTTTTTATCATGCAACCATTGAGCTATTTTAGTAACATTGCAGTTATAGCAAAATAAATGTTGCAAAACATGACAACTGAGAGGCAAGTTCCACTACTTTAGAGCTTTTTAATTAGAGTGGAAATGAGACATGACTGTCCTGCCTAAAATTATAGTTACCTGCAGATTTAAAGAGCCCATCCTCAGTTTCTGTTCCTCATCCCTGCCAGATTTTCTCTTACACTGTTGATGCAACTGACTGGCCTTTCTATGGTATCAGTCCATGGTTTACATGTGGCTGTGTCTTGCTGTCTACTCAGGTATACCCTTGCCCAAAGTGTTTGATTCAGTGAGCAAGGAGCCAGCCGTGTTCACTCCTCTTGCTCTATTGCTCTTACCTTCACTCTTGTTTGTTTTGAGATAGGTCCCTGCTTCGTAGCCCTGGTAGACTTGGAGCTCACTGTGTAGACCAGGCTGGCCTCCAACTTGTAGTGATCCTCCTGTGTCTCCTTCCTGAGTGCTGAGATTACAGGCAATGCACCACCATGCCTGGCTTTTCTTTCTTTTTTCTGTGATAGTATACATGTATGTTATCATTTTAAACTTGTGAGGAGGACATGCTAAGGATCAAACATTTGGCTTTGTGCACACCAGGCAAGTACTCTGCCATTGAGCTATGTACTCTAGCCTCTCGTTTTAACCATTTTTAAGTGTATAGTTCAGTGGCTTTCATATTTACTAACATTCACATTGTTGTGGAATCCCCACCTCCAATGCATTTCCAGAACTTTCTCATCAGTGCAAATTGCAACTTTTTTTTAATGTTTTTAATTTCATTTTTATTTTATGTATATGCATTTTTGCCTTCATGTATGTAAGTGCACCATGTGTGTGCAATGCCTGAGGAGGCCAGAAGAGGGTGATGGATCCTGGAACTGGAATTGTTAGCTACCATGTGAGTGCTGGGAACCAAATCCAGGTCCTCTGCAAGAGTAGCCAGTGCTCTTAACCATGAACCATCTCTCCAGCTGGAAACTGTCTTTCAATAAATAATTCCTGAACTGGGCATGGTGTGGTACATCTCTGAACACCTACCCCTTGGGAAGCTGAGGCAAGAGGATTGTATGTTTGAGACCATCCTGGGCTACATTGACTCTTTATCAAAAACCAGAAAACTTCAGACTCTTATTCCTAATTCTCCCTAACCCCTAAAAATCACCATTCTGGGTACCTTTTTTCTAAAGTTATATATTTATAAAACCAGACTAAAGTTAGAGCATATGTATTTATTTGTTATAGTTAGTATTAACTTCATGTATTTACATTTAAATTTTAAGAAATTTGACAATTAAATAGTTTGTGCAACATACTATTTTGAAATGTATTTGCATTGTGTAATGGCTAAGCTGAACTAGTTAACATCACCTCACTTTGTACTTTCTGTGATTAGAGACCTCTGTTGTCAGCTGGCTATGCCATGCATTTTGCTGAATTGGTAGCAGAAGCACAGCCATCTTAGGTCCTGGTGCTTGCTTACCTGGTGACCCCAAGTATTCCATGAGAAAACTACCAGTAACAGTAAGATATACCATTTCAGCCTTTGTGGGTTAAACTCCAGGCCATTTTAGCTTTTAATGATACATATTTTTATTAAAAATAATTCATGGTCACTGTAGGAAATGTACCCAATATGGATAAGTTTTAGAGACCCATTAAAATCTTGTTGCTAGAGGATACCAGTTGTATTAGTCGGGATTCTCTAGAGACACAGGACCAATAAAATGAATATATACTATGAATAGAGATTTATTAGATTGGCTTATACAGTTGGGGCCAGTAGTTGAACAGTAGCTGCACTAGAGAGTCTGAGACCCCAGTAGTGGCTCAGTCCACGAGGCTGGATGTTTTAGTGATTCCAGTTTGGTGCTCAAGGCCTGCATGGAGGATTCCTGGAGACCCACTGATGTTTAGTCCAGTCACAAAGCCAAAGAAGCTAGGTTCTAATGGTAGTGAAGGATGGTGGCAGCAACAGGATAGCCATACTTACCAGCAAGACACAAAGGCAAGCAGAGAGGCAAAAGTAGCTCTGCTTTTCCTGGACCTCTGGAAAAAGAAGGTGCCACTCACTCTCCAGGAGGGTCTTCTCTCCTTAGCTGATTCTTCCTGGAAATGTCCTGACAGACCTGTCAGAGACCTGCATGGCTTTTAGTTGATTCCAGGTACAAAGAAGTTGATAGTTGTGCTGGATAGCTTTAGTGTCAACTTGACACACTGGGTTGAGGGAGCCTCAATTGGGGAATTGCCTCTATTGGACTGGCCTCTGGCCATGTCTGAGCTCTTGATGAGTGATATGGGAGGGCCCAGCCCACTGTGGGTGGTGCCACCCCTGGGCAGGTGGACCTGTGCTGCATAAGAAAGCAGGCTGAGCAGGGGCCAGGGGAACAAGCCAGTAAGCAGCATTCCTCCATGGCCTGTGCCCCAGCTCCTGCTTCTAAGTTCCTGCCCTGAGTTCCTACCTTGGGCTCCCTGATGAACTGTAACCTGGGAGATGTAAGCTGAATAAACCCTTTTCTCCCCAAGTTGGTAATGGTCAGAGTATTTTGTCCAGCAATGAAAACAAACTAGGACAGTAGTCAAGGTTAACCATCATATAACTAATTCTTTGTCTAATCTGAGTTGGTTGAATCATGTAAGATTGAAGTTTTTATAGGTTAAAACAATTTCATTTGGCTTAACACACCCAAAACAATTTTTTATTTTTGTGACTTCAAATGGAACTTCAAACACAGATAAGAAGTCATTTCTCTAGAATGTTATAATTCTTGCTCATAATCCTAGCACTCTGCAGATTGAGGCAGGAAGATCTCCAGGTTGAGGCCAGCCTTAGACTATCTAACAACTTCCAGGATAGCCTGAACTACAGAGTTGAGAGACTGTCTTAAAAAAAGAAGATAGATAGATTAGTAATCATTTTTAATGGAATACTTTTTTTTTGAAAGGGGTCTCATCATGTAGCCCTGGTTGACTTTGCTCTGTGAAACAGACTGGCTTCTAAGTCATAGAGATCCACCCACCTCTGCCTGCCAAGTTCCATCTCTGCCCCCCGCCCCATCAGATTGGAGTATGCTGTATGTAGTTGAACAATGGAATTATTTTTATCATATTGCACTAGAGGACTCTGAAATCTGGACTAATGTTAAATTTGGTTGATTTTTTTGGTTTTTTTTTTGAGACAGGGTCTCTCTGTAGCCCCAGCTGTCCTGGAACTCACTATGTAGACCAGGCTGGCCTTGAACTCACAGAGATCCGCCTGTCTCTGCCTCCTGAGTGCTGGGACTAAAGGCATGCGCCACCATGCCTGGCAATTTGGTTGATCTTTAAACTCCAAATCTCTACAAATCTCTTCCTTGGTAGAGAGGGTAATTCTGGAACAAAGGGTGGAGCTTGGGGGAAGTGAGAACTGGCAGCCACCAGAATCTGGGCAGAGGTTAGCAGCTGTCTGAGGTGCTTGCTCTTCCTTAATTCTGATTGGTGACTGTGACCTCATAGCTTACTCCTTTGTACTTAATGTTGATTTTTAACTGTGACTCAGCGAGTAAAAGCACTTGCTGTGCAAGCCTGAAGACCTGAGTTCAAATTCCCAGAACCCATGTCAAAGCTAGGTATCTGTTATTCCAGTGCTCCTGAAGCTAGATGGGAGGAGGAGACAGAATTCCTAAGAACTCATAGATAGGCCAGCAGTGAACAACAAAGAAGAGGTGTCTCAAAGAAAGTAGAAGGTTAGGACCATCACATGAAGCTGTCCTCTGACTTCCATGTATGTGCCATTGTGCATGTGCAGTGTGTACCCCACTCCCCGATATTTTTTAAAACTAAAAAAAAATTTGGGGGGGGGGATCTTTTTGAGACAGGGTCTCCCTGTAGCCCCAGCTGTCCTGGATTCACTATGGAGACCAGGCTGGCCTCGAACCCACAGAGATCCGCCTGCCTCTGCCTCCTGAGTGCTGGGATTAAAGGTGTGTGCCACCATGCCCAGCAAGCTAAAAATTTTTTTAAACTTAATTTTATTTATTATTGTGTGTGCGTGTGTATGTGTGCATAGTATGTGTATGTGAGTGCAGAGGACAACTTTGTGGTGTCAGTTCTCTCCTTGCACTTTTTTGTGTGAGTTCCAGGGATTGAATTTAGGTAGTCGGGCAAGTACCTTTACCTGCTGAGCCATCTTATCAAGTCAGAAGAATTTTTAATATAGAAAAATGCTATAAATGAGAAGAGGATATAGTTAATTCATGTAAAAAGAAATAGCTGTATGTTACAGTGTGTAGAATAAAACTAGAAAGTGGCTTCAGTATCTTTTTCTTATTACTTAGGCTGTATCTAGTGGGCTGTTTCTGTTGCAGGCATTTACAGTGTTGATGGCTGTCCTGGTTTGTTCTTCATGGCTGTGACAAAATACTTTGACCAATATCAACTTGGGGAGGAAAGGGTTTATTCAGCTTACAACTCCCAGGTCACAGTTCATCCGGGAGCCCAAGATAGGAACTCAGGGGCAGGAACTGGAAGCAGGAGCTGGAGCATAGGCCATGGAGGAACGCTGCTTACTGGCTTGCTCCTCTGGCCCTTGCTCAGCCTACTTTCTTATGCAACAGAGGCCCACCTGCCCAGGGGTGGCACCACCCACTGTGGGCTGGGCCCTCCCACATTACTCATCAAGAAGATGCCCTCAGATGTGACCATAGGCCAGTCCAATAGAGGCAATTTCCCAATTGAGGCTCCCTCAACCCAGGTGTGTCAAGTTGGCACCAAAGCTATCCAGCACAATGGCATAAGGTAGGACAGCACTGCCTAAGCAAACACAGCAAGCAGAGATGCAGATGCACCTTGTTGAATGCCAGCTAAGGGGGTAGACATGTTTGTGGGGCACAGAGCTGGGAGTTGCCCTATCCAGATCTTTTAAGAATGCAAAATGTTCATATTTAGTTCATGCCTCAGATAGAAGCCTGCCTAGGGTCTCCTAGACTCATATGGAAAACAGAAAGTCCCTGTAGTGCATTTGAACAGTCTAGAGTCCTGGGAGTCTAGTGAAATGAAGACTAGTTATATTTTGTTCTCTCACTGGTCTGACCTTTGTCTTGAACAAGTTCTAATTCTCTGATTCTTAGTTGCTTTTCATTCTTAGATAACCTGTAATGCTTTTGTAGACCAGCTTCAAAATATTGCTGCCAGAGATAGCTGAGATGTATTGATTGTGAGTGCATTAAGAGGCGTATCAGTTTGTTGACTGTAGTTATTGTAGTAGATAGGATCATAATTCTTTGTCCTTTGTACTGCCTAACAGTGACTTTGCTATTTATGGTTTCCAAGTTATTTTTAGGTCCAGAAAATGTTGTCAGGGTCTGTGTTGATTAGAGACTGGGGCATAAGTTGTGGAGAAAAGCGTGGGTTGGCTATTTGTTTTGGGGGAAAGAAGAGTCTGGAAACCTTGGGCAATTCTCTGTGTCCAAAAAAACAAGCTAGATGGCTCCTGAGGAATGAAAGTGGCTGTCCTCTGATCTCCACACACATGCATGTGCACCTGCATACAAAGACACACACATGATGAATGGAGAAGAGCTGGGGAGATAGCTCAGCTGATAAAGTGCTTGCTGTATAAGCATGAGGACCTGAGTTCAGTCACCAGCACCCTTGTGAAAAATCAGACAGGATGAAACACCCTTGTAATCCCAGCAATGCAGAGGGAGACAGGTGAATTCCTGGAGCTTGCTGGCCAGCCAGCGTAGCTAACCCCAGATCTCAGTGAGAGACCCTATCTCAAAAAGAGTTGCAAAGCTCCCGAAGGACAACACCCAGGGTCCCAAGGTTGACTGACCTCTACACACATGCACATTTTGAGCATACTCTCACACATGAACATGGACACATACCTGCACATAACCATGTATGTGTTCACGCACACACGAATGAAGAAGCACTGAGTGTGTAAACAAAGTCTAGTATGATGTTAGGCTATAGTACTTTTTGAGTTAAAAAGAGAAGTAAGAATTTATCTTTAGGGGCTAGAGAGATGGCTCTATGGTTAGGATTGCTTGCTGTTCTTTCAGAAGATCTGAGTTTGGTTTCTTGCATCTGTATCAGGCAGCTCACAACTACCTGTAGCAACTCCAGAGGATCTGCCACCTCTCTTCTGGCCTTCATGGGTACCCACACACTTGTGTCATACACACACACACACACACACCACACAAAGAAATAATTTATCTTTACTTTCATATGTATATATGTCAAGAAACTTTGGAAGAATGTACTGGAGACGAATAGAAGTGTTTATGTGAGGGCAGGATGAAGTTTAGGAGACTGATACTCTGACCAGTACCAACTTGGGGAGGAAAGGGTTTATCTGGCTTACATCTCCCAGGTCACAGTTCATCAGGGAGCCCAAGGTAGGAATTCAGGGCAAGAACCTGGAGGCAGGAGCTGGAGCACAGGTCATGGAGGAACACTGCTTACTGGCTTGCTCCCCTGGACTGTGCTCAACCTACTTTCTTATACAATATACACCCACCTGCCCAGGGGTGGCACCACCCATAGTGGCCTGGGTCCTCCCATATCTCTCAATAATCAAGAAGATGTCTCACAGACATGGCCACAGGCCAGTTCAATGGAGGAAATTTCTCAGTTGAGGTTCCCTTTACCCAGGTATGTCAAGTTGACAGCTAAAGCTATCCAGCACGATTGACTCCTTGTCAACTTGACACACACACACATACATACATACATACACACACACACACACACACACACACACACAATCACTATGA